>NW_027194450.1:0-130177 GCF_032444005.1 Ranitomeya imitator
TGAGCATGTGGCTCTATTAGTATAGGAGATACCTGAAAACATATCACACTTTTCATCATAGTGCTTTTACCAATGCATAAAATGCATGGAGAAGTCATTTCGAATGACTGGTCCTCAGTGTTGTGAGAACGATGACTGGTTAAAATTTTTGGTGGTTTCTTGTTCAGTCCATAGGCCTACATCATGTTGCAAACCGGTGAGCATGTGGCTCTATTAGTATAGGAGATACCTGAAAACATATCACACTTTTCATCATAGTGCTTTTACCAATGCATAAAATGCATGGAGAAGTCATTTCGAATGACTGGTCCTCAGTGTTGTGAGAACGATGACTGGTTAAAATTTTTGGTGGTTTCTTGTTCAGTCCATAGGCCTACATCATGTGGCAAACCGGTGAGCATGTGGCTCTATTAGTATAGGAGATACCTGAAAACATATCACACTTTTCATCATAGTGCTTTTACCAATGCATAAAATGCATGGAGAAGTCATTTCGAATGACTGGTCCTCAGTGTTGTGAGAACGATGACTGGTTAAAATTTTTGGTGGTTTCTTGTTCAGTCCATAGGCCTACATCATGTGGCAAACCGGTGAGCATGTGGCTCTATTAGTATAGGAGATACCTGAAAACATATCACACTTTTCATCATAGTGCTTTTACCAATGCATAAAATGCATGGAGAAGTCATTTCGAACGACTGGTCCTCAGTGTTGTGAGAACGATGACTGGTTAAAATTTTTGGTGGTTTCTTGTTCAGTCCATAGGCCTACATCATGTGGCAAACCGGTGAGCATGTGGCTCTATTAGTATAGGAGATACCTGAAAACATATCACACTTTTCATCATAGTGCTTTTACCAATGCATAAAATGCATGGAGAAGTCATTTCGAATGACTGGTCCTCAGTGTTGTGAGAACGATGACTGGTTAAAATTTTTGGTGGTTTCTTGTTCAGTCCATAGGCCTACATCATGTGGCAAACCGGTGAGCATGTGGCTCTATTAGTATAGGAGATACCTGAAAACATATCACACTTTTCATCATAGTGCTTTTACCAATGCATAAAATGCATGGAGAAGTCATTTCGAATGACTGGTCCTCAGTGTTGTGAGAACGATGACTGGTTAAAATTTTTGGTGGTTTCTTGTTCAGTCCATAGGCCTACATCATGTGGCAAACCGGTGAGCATGTGGCTCTATTAGTATAGGAGATACCTGAAAACATATCACACTTTTCATCATAGTGCTTTTACCAATGCATAAAATGCATGGAGAAGTCATTTCGAATGACTGGTCCTCAGTGTTGTGAGAACGATGACTGGTTAAAATTTTTGGTGGTTTCTTGTTCAGTCCATAGGCCTACATCATGTGGCAAACCGGTGAGCATGTGGCTCTATTAGTATAGGAGATACCTGAAAACATATCACACTTTTCATCATAGTGCTTTTACCAATGCATAAAATGCATGGAGAAGTCATTTCGAATGACTGGTCCTCAGTGTTGTGAGAACGATGACTGGTTAAAATTTTTGGTGGTTTCTTGTTCAGTCCATAGGCCTACATCATGTGGCAAACCGGTGAGCATGTGGCTGCTATTAGTATAGGAGATACCTGAAAACATATCACACTTTTCATCATAGTGCTTTTACCAATGCATAAAATGCATGGAGAAGTCATTTCGAATGACTGGTCCTCAGTGTTGTGAGAACGATGACTGGTTAAAATTTTTGGTGGTTTCTTGTTCAGTCCATAGGCCTACATCATGTGGCAAACCGGTGAGCATGTGGCTCTATTAGTATAGGAGATACCTGAAAACATATCACACTTTTCATCATAGTGCTTTTACCAATGCATAAAATGCATGGAGAAGTCATTTCGAATGACTGGTCCTCAGTGTTGTGAGAACGATGACTGGTTAAAATTTTTGGTGGTTTCTTGTTCAGTCCATAGGCCTACATCATGTGGCAAACCGGTGAGCATGTGGCTCTATTAGTATAGGAGATACCTGAAAACATATCACACTTTTCATCATAGTGCTTTTACCAATGCATAAAATGCATGGAGAAGTCATTTCGAATGACTGGTCCTCAGTGTTGTGAGAACGATGACTGGTTAAAATTTTTGGTGGTTTCTTGTTCAGTCCATAGGCCTACATCATGTGGCAAACCGGTGAGCATGTGGCTCTATTAGTATAGGAGATACCTGAAAACATATCACACTTTTCATCATAGTGCTTTTACCAATGCATAAAATGCATGGAGAAGTCATTTCGAATGACTGGTCCTCAAGTGTTGTGAGAACGATGACTGGTTAAAATTTTTGGTGGTTTCTTGTTCAGTCCATAGGCCTACATCATGTGGCAAACCGGTGAGCATGTGGCTCTATTAGTATAGGAGATACCTGAAAACATATCACACTTTTCATCATAGTGCTTTTACCAATGCATAAAATGCATGGAGAAGTCATTTCGAATGACTGGTCCTCAGTGTTGTGAGAACGATGACTGGTTAAAATTTTTGGTGGTTTCTTGTTCAGTCCATAGGCCTACATCATGTGGCAAACCGGTGAGCATGTGGCTCTATTAGTATAGGAGATACCTGAAAACATATCACACTTTTCATCATAGTGCTTTTACCAATGCATAAAATGGATGGAGAAGTCATTTCGAATGACTGGTCCTCAGTGTTGTGAGAACGATGACTGGTTAAAATTTTTGGTGGTTTCTTGTTCAGTCCATAGGCCTACATCATGTGGCAAACCGGTGAGCATGTGGCTGTATTAGTATAGGAGATACCTGAAAACATATCACACTTTTCATCATAGTGCTTTTACCAATGCATAAAATGCATGGAGAAGTCATTTCGAATGACTGGTCCTCAGTGTTGTGAGAACGATGACTGGTTAAAATTTTTGGTGGTTTCTTGTTCAGTCCATAGGCCTACATCATGTGGCAAACCGGTGAGCATGTGGCTCTATTAGTATAGGAGATACCTGAAAACATATCACACTTTTCATCATAGTGCTTTTACCAATGCATAAAATGCATGGAGAAGTCATTTCGAATGACTGGTCCTCAGTGTTGTGAGAACGATGACTGGTTAAAATTTTTGGTGGTTTCTTGTTCAGTCCATAGGCCTACATCATGTGGCAAACCGGTGAGCATGTGGCTCTATTAGTATAGGAGATACCTGAAAACATATCACACTTTTCATCATAGTGCTTTTACCAATGCATAAAATGCATGGAGAAGTCATTTCGAATGACTAGTCCTCAGTGTTGTGAGAACGATGACTGGTTAAAATTTTTGGTGGTTTCTTGTTCAGTCCATAGGCCTACATCATGTGGCAAACCGGTGAGCATGTGGCTCTATTAGTATAGGAGATACCTGAAAACATATCACACTTTTCATCATAGTGCTTTTACCAATGCATAAAATGCATGGAGAAGTCATTTCGAATGACTGGTCCTCAGTGTTGTGAGAACGATGACTGGTTAAAATTTTTGGTGGTTTCTTGTTCAGTCCATAGGCCTACATCATGTGGCAAACCGGTGAGCATGTGGCTCTATTAGTATAGGAGATACCTGAAAACATATCACACTTTTCATCATAGTGCTTTTACCAATGCATAAAATGCATGGAGAAGTCATTTCGAATGACTGGTCCTCAGTGTTGTGAGAACGATGACTGGTTAAAATTTTTGGTGGTTTCTTGTTCAGTCCATAGGCCTACATCATGTTGCAAACCGGTGAGCATGTGGTTCTATTAGTATAGGAGATACCTGAAAACATATCACACTTTTCATCATAGTGCTTTTACCAATGCATAAAATGCATGGAGAAGTCATTTCGAATGACTGGTCCTCAGTGTTGTGAGAACGATGACTGGTTAAAATTTTTGGTGGTTTCTTGTTCAGTCCATAGGCCTACATCATGTGGCAAACCGGTGAGCATGTGGCTCTATTAGTATAGGAGATACCTGAAAACATATCACACTTTTCATCATAGTGCTTTTACCAATGCATAAAATGCATGGAGAAGTCATTTCGAATGACTGGTCCTCAGTGTTGTGAGAACGATGACTGGTTAAAATTTTTGGTGGTTTCTTGTTCAGTCCATAGGCCTACATCATGTGGCAAACCGGTGAGCATGTGGCTCTATTAGTATAGGAGATACCTGAAAACATATCACACTTTTCATCATAGTGCTTTTACCAATGCATAAAATGCATGGAGAAGTCATTTCGAATGACTGGTCCTCAGTGTTGTTAGAACGATGACTGGTTAAAATTTTTGGTGGTTTCTTGTTCAGTCCATAGGCCTACATCATGTGGCAAACCGGTGAGCATGTGGCTCTATTAGTATAGGAGATACCTGAAAACATATCACACTTTTCATCATAGTGCTTTTCCCAATGCATAAAATGCATGGAGAAGTCATTTCGAATGACTGGTCCTAAGTGTTGTGAGGACGATGACTGGTTAAAATTTTTGGTGGTTTCTTGTTTAGTCCATAGGCCTACATCATGTGGCAAACCGGTGAGCATGTGGCTCTATTAGTATAGGAGATACCTGAAAACATATCACACTTTTCATCATAGTGCTTTTACCAATGCATAAAATGCATGGAGAAGTCATTTCGAATGACTGGTCCTCAGTGTTGTGAGAACGATGACTGGTTAAAATTTTTGGTGGTTTCTTGTTCAGTCCATAGGCCTACATCATGTGGCAAACCGGTGAGCATGTGGCTCTATTAGTATAGGAGATACCTGAAAACATATCACACTTTTCATCATAATGCTTTTAACAAATGCATAAAATGCATGGAGAAGTCATTTCGAATGACTGGTCCTCAGTGTTGTGAGAACGATGACTGGTTAAAATTTTTGGTGGTTTCTTGTTCAGTCCATAGGCCTACATCATGTGGCAAACCGGTGAGCATGTGGCTCTATTAGTATAGGAGATACCTGAAAACATATCACACTTTTCATCATAGTGCTTTTACCAATGCATAAAATGCATGGAGAAGTCATTTCGAATGACTGGTCCTCAGTGTTGTGAGAACGATGACTGGTTAAAATTTTTGGTGGTTTCTTGTTCAGTCCATAGGCCTACATCATGTTGCAAACCGGTGAGCATGTGGCTCTATTAGTATAGGAGATACCTGAAAACATATCACACTTTTCATCATAGTGCTTTTACCAATGCATAAAATGCATGGAGAAGTCATTTCGAATGACTGGTCCTCAGTGTTGTGTTAGAACGATGACTGGTTAAAATTTTTGGTGGTTTCTTGTTCAGTCCATAGGCCTACATCATGTGGCAAACCGGTGAGCATGTGGCTCTATTAGTATAGGAGATACCTGAAAACATATCACACTTTTCATCATAGTGCTTTTCCCAATGCATAAAATGCATGGAGAAGTCATTTCGAATGACTGGTCCTAAGTGTTGTGAGGACGATGACTGGTTAAAATTTTTGGTGGTTTCTTGTTTAGTCCATAGGCCTACATCATGTGGCAAACCGGTGAGCATGTGGCTCTATTAGTATAGGAGATACCTGAAAACATATCACACTTTTCATCATAGTGCTTTTACCAATGCATAAAATGCATGGAGAAGTCATTTCGAATGACTGGTCCTCAGTGTTGTGAGAACGATGACTGGTTAAAATTTTTGGTGGTTTCTTGTTCAGTCCATAGGCCTACATCATGTGGCAAACCGGTGAGCATGTGGCTCTATTAGTATAGGAGATACCTGAAAACATATCACACTTTTCATCATAATGCTTTTAACAAATGCATAAAATGCATGGAGAAGTCATTTCGAATGACTGGTCCTCAGTGTTGTGAGAACGATGACTGGTTAAAATTTTTGGTGGTTTCTTGTTCAGTCCATAGGCCTACATCATGTGGCAAACCGGTGAGCATGTGGCTCTATTAGTATAGGAGATACCTGAAAACATATCACACTTTTCATCATAGTGCTTTTACCAATGCATAAAATGCATGGAGAAGTCATTTCGAATGACTGGTCCTCAGTGTTGTGAGAACGATGACTGGTTAAAATTTTTGGTGGTTTCTTGTTCAGTCCATAGGCCTACATCATGTGGCAAACCGGTGAGCATGTGGCTCTATTAGTATAGGAGATACCTGAAAACATATCACACTTTTCATCATAGTGCTTTTACCAATGCATAAAATGCATGGAGAAGTCATTTCGAATGACTGGTCCTCAGTGTTGTGAGAACGATGACTGGTTAAAATTTTTGGTGGTTTCTTGTTCAGTCCATAGGCCTACATCATGTGGCAAACCGGTGAGCATGTGGCTCTATTAGTATAGGAGATACCTGAAAACATATCACACTTTTCATCATAGTGCTTTTACCAATGCATAAAATGCATGGAGAAGTCATTTCGAATGACTGGTCCTCAGTGTTGTGAGAACGATGACTGGTTAAAATTTTTGGTGGTTTCTTGTTCAGTCCATAGGCCTACATCATGTGGCAAACCGGTGAGCATGTGGCTCTATTAGTATAGGAGATACCTGAAAACATATCACACTTTTCATCATAGTGCTTTTACCAATGCATAAAATGCATGGAGAAGTCATTTCGAATGACTGGTCCTCAGTGTTGTGAGAACGATGACTGGTTAAAATTTTTGGTGGTTTCTTGTTCAGTCCATAGGCCTACATCATGTTGCAAACCGGTGAGCATGTGGCTCTATTAGTATAGGAGATACCTGAAAACATATCACACTTTTCATCATAGTGCTTTTACCAATGCATAAAATGCATGGAGAAGTCATTTCGAATGACTGGTCCTCAGTGTTGTGAGAACGATGACTGGTTAAAATTTTTGGTGGTTTCTTGTTCAGTCCATAGGCCTACATCATGTGGCAAACCGGTGAGCATGTGGCTCTATTAGTATAGGAGATACCTGAAAACATATCACACTTTTCA
The DNA here is from genome assembly GCF_032444005.1 of Ranitomeya imitator. NCBI lineage: Eukaryota > Metazoa > Chordata > Amphibia > Anura > Dendrobatidae > Ranitomeya > Ranitomeya imitator. The sequence continues at coordinate 6,957 of NW_027194450.1, forward strand.
TCATAGTGCTTTTACCAATGCATAAAATGCATGGAGAAGTCATTTCGAATGACTGGTCCTCAGTGTTGTGAGAACGATGACTGGTTAAAATTTTTGGTGGTTTCTTGTTCAGTCCATAGGCCTACATCATGTGGCAAACCGGTGAGCATGTGGCTCTATTAGTATAGGAGATACCTGAAAACATATCACACTTTTCATCATAGTGCTTTTACCAATGCATAAAATGCATGGAGAAGTCATTTCGAATGACTGGTCCTCAGTGTTGTGAGAACGATGACTGGTTAAAATTTTTGGTGGTTTCTTGTTCAGTCCATAGGCCTACATCATGTGGCAAACCGGTGAGCATGTGGCTCTATTAGTATAGGAGATACCTGAAAACATATCACACTTTTCATCATAGTGCTTTTACCAATGCATAAAATGCATGGAGAAGTCATTTCGAATGACTGGTCCTCAGTGTTGTGAGAACGATGACTGGTTAAAATTTTTGGTGGTTTCTTGTTCAGTCCATAGGCCTACATCATGTGGCAAACCGGTGAGCATGTGGCTCTATTAGTATAGGAGATACCTGAAAACATATCACACTTTTCATCATAGTGCTTTTACCAATGCATAAAATGCATGGAGAAGTCATTTCGAATGACTGGTCCTCAGTGTTGTGAGAACGATGACTGGTTAAAATTTTTGGTGGTTTCTTGTTCAGTCCATAGGCCTACATCATGTGGCAAACCGGTGAGCATGTGGCTCTATTAGTATAGGAGATACCTGAAAACATATCACACTTTTCATCATAGTGCTTTTACCAATGCATAAAATGCATGGAGAAGTCATTTCGAATGACTGGTCCTCAGTGTTGTGAGAACGATGACTGGTTAAAATTTTTGGTGGTTTCTTGTTCAGTCCATAGGCCTACATCATGTGGCAAACCGGTGAGCATGTGGCTCTATTAGTATAGGAGATACCTGAAAACATATCACACTTTTCATCATAGTGCTTTTACCAATGCATAAAATGCATGGAGAAGTCATTTCGAATGACTGGTCCTCAGTGTTGTGAGAACGATGACTGGTTAAAATTTTTGGTGGTTTCTTGTTCAGTCCATAGGCCTACATCATGTGGCAAACCGGTGAGCATGTGGCTCTATTAGTATAGGAGATACCTGAAAACATATCACACTTTTCATCATAGTGCTTTTACCAATGCATAAAATGCATGGAGAAGTCATTTCGAATGACTGGTCCTCAGTGTTGTGAGAACGATGACTGGTTAAAATTTTTGGTGGTTTCTTGTTCAGTCCATAGGCCTACATCATGTGGCAAACCGGTGAGCATGTGGCTCTATTAGTATAGGAGATACCTGAAAACATATCACACTTTTCATCATAGTGCTTTTACCAATGCATAAAATGCATGGAGAAGTCATTTCGAATGACTGGTCCTCAGTGTTGTGAGAACGATGACTGGTTAAAATTTTTGGTGGTTTCTTGTTCAGTCCATAGGCCTACATCATGTGGCAAACCGGTGAGCATGTGGCTCTATTAGTATAGGAGATACCTGAAAACATATCACACTTTTCATCATAGTGCTTTTACCAATGCATAAAATGCATGGAGAAGTCATTTCGAATGACTGGTCCTCAGTGTTGTGAGAACGATGACTGGTTAAAATTTTTGGTGGTTTCTTGTTCAGTCCATAGGCCTACATCATGTGGCAAACCGGTGAGCATGTGGCTCTATTAGTATAGGAGATACCTGAAAACATATCACACTTTTCATCATAGTGCTTTTACCAATGCATAAAATGCATGGAGAAGTCATTTCGAATGACTGGTCCTCAGTGTTGTGAGAACGATGACTGGTTAAAATTTTTGGTGGTTTCTTGTTCAGTCCATAGGCCTACATCATGTTGCAAACCGGTGAGCATGTGGCTCTATTAGTATAGGAGATACCTGAAAACATATCACACTTTTCATCATAGTGCTTTTACCAATGCATAAAATGCATGGAGAAGTCATTTCGAATGACTGGTCCTCAGTGTTGTGAGAACGATGACTGGTTAAAATTTTTGGTGGTTTCTTGTTCAGTCCATAGGCCTACATCATGTGGCAAACCGGTGAGCATGTGGCTCTATTAGTATAGGAGATACCTGAAAACATATCACACTTTTCATCATAGTGCTTTTACCAATGCATAAAATGCATGGAGAAGTCATTTCGAATGACTGGTCCTCAGTGTTGTGAGAACGATGACTGGTTAAAATTTTTGGTGGTTTCTTGTTCAGTCCATAGGCCTACATCATGTGGCAAACCGGTGAGCATGTGGCTCTATTAGTATAGGAGATACCTGAAAACATATCACACTTTTCATCATAGTGCTTTTACCAATGCATAAAATGCATGGAGAAGTCATTTCGAATGACTGGTCCTCAGTGTTGTGAGAACGATGACTGGTTAAAATTTTTGGTGGTTTCTTGTTCAGTCCATAGGCCTACATCATGTGGCAAACCGGTGAGCATGTGGCTCTATTAGTATAGGAGATACCTGAAAACATATCACACTTTTCATCATAGTGCTTTTACCAATGCATAAAATGCATGGAGAAGTCATTTCGAATGACTGGTCCTCAGTGTTGTGAGAACGATGACTGGTTAAAATTTTTGGTGGTTTCTTGTTCAGTCCATAGGCCTACATCATGTTGCAAACCGGTGAGCATGTGGCTCTATTAGTATAGGAGATACCTGAAAACATATCACACTTTTCATCATAGTGCTTTTACCAATGCATAAAATGCATGGAGAAGTCATTTCGAATGACTGGTCCTCAGTGTTGTTAGAACGATGACTGGTTAAAATTTTTGGTGGTTTCTTGTTCAGTCCATAGGCCTACATCATGTGGCAAACCGGTGAGCATGTGGCTCTATTAGTATAGGAGATACCTGAAAACATATCACACTTTTCATCATAGTGCTTTTCCCAATGCATAAAATGCATGGAGAAGTCATTTCGAATGACTGGTCCTAAGTGTTGTGAGGACGATGACTGGTTAAAATTTTTGGTGGTTTCTTGTTTAGTCCATAGGCCTACATCATGTGGCAAACCGGTGAGCATGTGGCTCTATTAGTATAGGAGATACCTGAAAACATATCACACTTTTCATCATAGTGCTTTTACCAATGCATAAAATGCATGGAGAAGTCATTTCGAATGACTGGTCCTCAGTGTTGTGAGAACGATGACTAGTTAAAATTTTTGGTGGTTTCTTGTTCAGTCCATAGGCCTACATCATGTGGCAAACCGGTGAGCATGTGGCTCTATTAGTATAGGAGATACCTGAAAACATATCACACTTTTCATCATAATGCTTTTAACAAATGCATAAAATGCATGGAGAAGTCATTTCGAATGACTGGTCCTCAGTGTTGTGAGAACGATGACTGGTTAAAATTTTTGGTGGTTTCTTGTTCAGTCCATAGGCCTACATCATGTGGCAAACCGGTGAGCATGTGGCTCTATTAGTATAGGAGATACCTGAAAACATATCACACTTTTCATCATAGTGCTTTTACCAATGCATAAAATGCATGGAGAAGTCATTTCGAATGACTGGTCCTCAGTGTTGTGAGAACGATGACTGGTTAAAATTTTTGGTGGTTTCTTGTTCAGTCCATAGGCCTACATCATGTGGCAAACCGGTGAGCATGTGGCTCTATTAGTATAGGAGATACCTGAAAACATATCACACTTTTCATCATAGTGCTTTTACCAATGCATAAAATGCATGGAGAAGTCATTTCGAATGACTGGTCCTCAGTGTTGTGAGAACGATGACTGGTTAAAATTTTTGGTGGTTTCTTGTTCAGTCCATAGGCCTACATCATGTGGCAAACCGGTGAGCATGTGGCTCTATTAGTATAGGAGATACCTGAAAACATATCACACTTTTCATCATAGTGCTTTTACCAATGCATAAAATGCATGGAGAAGTCATTTCGAATGACTGGTCCTCAGTGTTGTGAGATCGATGACTGGTTAAAATTTTTGGTGGTTTCTTGTTCAGTCCATAGGCCTACATCATGTGGCAAACCGGTGAGCATGTGGCTCTATTAGTATAGGAGATACCTGAAAACATATCACACTTTTCATCATAGTGCTTTTACCAATGCATAAAATGCATGGAGAAGTCATTTCAAATGACTGGTCCTCAGTGTTGTGAGAACGATGACTGGTTAAAATTTTTGGTGGTTTCTTGTTCAGTCCATAGGCCTACATCATGTTGCAAACCGGTGAGCATGTGGCTCTATTAGTATAGGAGATACCTGAAAACATATCACACTTTTCATCATAGTGCTTTTACCAATGCATAAAATGCATGGAGAAGTCATTTCGAATGACTGGTCCTCAGTGTTGTGAGAACGATGACTGGTTAAAATTTTTGGTGGTTTCTTGTTCAGTCCATAGGCCTACATCATGTGGCAAACCGGTGAGCATGTGGCTCTATTAGTATAGGAGATACCTGAAAACATATCACACTTTTCATCATAGTGCTTTTACCAATGCATAAAATGCATGGAGAAGTCATTTCGAATGACTGGTCCTCAGTGTTGTGAGAACGATGACTGGTTAAAATTTTTGGTGGTTTCTTGTTCAGTCCATAGGCCTACATCATGTGGCAAACCGGTGAGCATGTGGCTCTATTAGTATAGGAGATACCTGAAAACATATCACACTTTTCATCATAGTGCTTTTACCAATGCATAAAATGCATGGAGAAGTCATTTCGAATGACTGGTCCTCAGTGTTGTGAGAACGATGACTGGTTAAAATTTTTGGTGGTTTCTTGTTCAGTCCATAGGCCTACATCATGTGGCAAACCGGTGAGCATGTGGCTCTATTAGTATAGGAGATACCTGAAAACATATCACACTTTTCATCATAGTGCTTTTACCAATGCATAAAATGCATGGAGAAGTCATTTCGAATGACTGGTCCTCAGTGTTGTGAGAACGATGACTGGTTAAAATTTTTGGTGGTTTCTTGTTCAGTCCATAGGCCTACATCATGTGGCAAACCGGTGAGCATGTGGCTCTATTAGTATAGGAGATACCTGAAAACATATCACACTTTTCATCATAGTGCTTTTACCAATGCATAAAATGCATGGAGAAGTCATTTCGAATGACTGGTCCTCAGTGTTGTGAGAACGATGACTGGTTAAAATTTTTGGTGGTTTCTTGTTCAGTCCATAGGCCTACATCATGTGGCAAACCGGTGAGCATGTGGCTCTATTAGTATAGGAGATACCTGAAAACATATCACACTTTTCATCATAGTGCTTTTACCAATGCATAAAATGCATGGAGAAGTCATTTCGAATGACTGGTCCTCAGTGTTGTGAGAACGATGACTGGTTAAAATTTTTGGTGGTTTCTTGTTCAGTCCATAGGCCTACATCATGTGGCAAACCGGTGAGCATGTGGCTCTATTAGTATAGGAGATACCTGAAAACATATCACACTTTTCATCATAGTGCTTTTACCAATGCATAAAATGCATGGAGAAGTCATTTCGAATGACTGGTCCTCAGTGTTGTGAGAACGATGACTGGTTAAAATTTTTGGTGGTTTCTTGTTCAGTCCATAGGCCTACATCATGTGGCAAACCGGTGAGCATGTGGCTCTATTAGTATAGGAGATGCCTGAAAACATATCACACTTTTCATCATAGTGCTTTTACCAATGCATAAAATGCATGGAGAAGTCATTTCGAATGACTGGTCCTCAGTGTTGTGAGAACGATGACTGGTTAAAATTTTTGGTGGTTTCTTGTTCAGTCCATAGGCCTACATCATGTGGCAAACCGGTGAGCATGTGGCTCTATTAGTATAGGAGATACCTGAAAACATATCACACTTTTCATCATAGTGCTTTTACCAATGCATAAAATGCATGGAGAAGTCATTTCGAATGACTGGTCCTCAGTGTTGTGAGAACGATGACTGGTTAAAATTTTTGGTGGTTTCTTGTTCAGTCCATAGGCCTACATCATGTTGCAAACCGGTGAGCATGTGGCTCTATTAGTATAGGAGATACCTGAAAACATATCACACTTTTCATCATAGTGCTTTTACCAATGCATAAAATGCATGGAGAAGTCATTTCGAATGACTGGTCCTCAGTGTTGTGAGAACGATGACTGGTTAAAATTTTTGGTGGTTTCTTGTTCAGTCCATAGGCCTACATCATGTGGCAAACCGGTGAGCATGTGGCTCTATTAGTATAGGAGATACCTGAAAACATATCACACTTTTCATCATAGTGCTTTTCCCAATGCATAAAATGCATGGAGAAGTCATTTCGAATGACTGGTCCTAAGTGTTGTGAGAACGATGACTGGTTAATATTTTTGGTGGTTTCTTGTTTAGTCCATAGGCCTACATCATGTGGCAAACCGGTGAGCATGTGGCTCTATTAGTATAGGAGATACCTGAAAACATATCACACTTTTCATCATAGTGCTTTTACCAATGCATAAAATGCATGGAGAAGTCATTTCGAACGACTGGTCCTCAGTGTTGTGAGAACGATGACTGGTTAAAATTTTTGGTGGTTTCTTGTTCAGTCCATAGGCCTACATCATGTGGCAAACCGGTGAGCATGTGGCTCTATTAGTATAGGAGATACCTGAAAACATATCACACTTTTCATCATAGTGCTTTTAACAAATGCATAAAATGCATGGAGAAGTCATTTCGAATGACTGGTCCTCAGTGTTGTGAGAACGATGACTGGTTAAAATTTTTGGTGGTTTCTTGTTCAGTCCATAGGCCTACATCATGTGGCAAACCGGTGAGCATGTGGTCTATTAGTATAGGAGATACCTGAAAACATATCACACTTTTCATCATAGTGCTTTTACCAATGCATAAAATGCATGGAGAAGTCATTTCGAATGACTGGTCCTCAGTGTTGTGAGAACGATGACTGGTTAAAATTTTTGGTGGTTTCTTGTTCAGTCCATAGGCCTACATCATGTGGCAAACCGGTGAGCATGTGGCTCTATTAGTATAGGAGATACCTGAAAACATATCACACTTTTCATCATAGTGCTTTTACCAATGCATAAAATGCATGGAGAAGTCATTTCGAATGACTGGTCCTCAGTGTTGTGAGAACGATGACTGGTTAAAATTTTTGGTGGTTTCTTGTTCAGTCCATAGGCCTACATCATGTGGCAAACCGGTGAGCATGTGGCTCTATTAGTATAGGAGATACCTGAAAACATATCACACTTTTCATCATAGTGCTTTTACCAATGCATAAAATGCATGGAGAAGTCATTTCGAATGACTGGTCCTCAAGTGTTGTGAGAACGATGACTGGTTAAAATTTTTGGTGGTTTCTTGTTCAGTCCATAGGCCTACATCATGTGGCAAACCGGTGAGCATGTGGCTCTATTAGTATAGGAGATACCTGAAAACATATCACACTTTTCATCATAGTGCTTTTACCAATGCATAAAATGCATGGAGAAGTCATTTCGAATGACTGGTCCTCAGTGTTGTGAGAACGATGACTGGTTAAAATTTTTGGTGGTTTCTTGTTCAGTCCATAGGCCTACATCATGTGGCAAACCGGTGAGCATGTGGCTCTATTAGTATAGGAGATACCTGAAAACATATCACACTTTTCATCATAGTGCTTTTACCAATGCATAAAATGGATGGAGAAGTCATTTCGAATGACTGGTCCTCAGTGTTGTGAGAACGATGACTGGTTAAAATTTTTGGTGGTTTCTTGTTCAGTCCATAGGCCTACATCATGTGGCAAACCGGTGAGCATGTGGCTGTATTAGTATAGGAGATACCTGAAAACATATCACACTTTTCATCATAGTGCTTTTACCAATGCATAAAATGCATGGAGAAGTCATTTCGAATGACTGGTCCTCAGTGTTGTGAGAACGATGACTGGTTAAAATTTTTGGTGGTTTCTTGTTCAGTCCATAGGCCTACATCATGTGGCAAACCGGTGAGCATGTGGCTCTATTAGTATAGGAGATACCTGAAAACATATCACACTTTTCATCATAGTGCTTTTACCAATGCATAAAATGCATGGAGAAGTCATTTCGAATGACTGGTCCTCAGTGTTGTGAGAACGATGACTGGTTAAAATTTTTGGTGGTTTCTTGTTCAGTCCATAGGCCTACATCATGTGGCAAACCGGTGAGCATGTGGCTCTATTAGTATAGGAGATACCTGAAAACATATCACACTTTTCATCATAGTGCTTTTACCAATGCATAAAATGCATGGAGAAGTCATTTCGAATGACTGGTCCTCAGTGTTGTGAGAACGATGACTGGTTAAAATTTTTGGTGGTTTCTTGTTCAGTCCATAGGCCTACATCATGTGGCAAACCGGTGAGCATGTGGCTCTATTAGTATAGGAGATACCTGAAAACATATCACACTTTTCATCATAGTGCTTTTACCAATGCATAAAATGCATGGAGAAGTCATTTCGAATGACTGGTCCTCAGTGTTGTGAGAACGATGACTGGTTAAAATTTTTGGTGGTTTCTTGTTCAGTCCATAGGCCTACATCATGTGGCAAACCGGTGAGCATGTGGCTCTATTAGTATAGGAGATACCTGAAAACATATCACACTTTTCATCATAGTGCTTTTACCAATGCATAAAATGCATGGAGAAGTCATTTCGAATGACTGGTCCTCAGTGTTGTGAGAACGATGACTGGTTAAAATTTTTGGTGGTTTCTTGTTCAGTCCATAGGCCTACATCATGTGGCAAACCGGTGAGCATGTGGCTCTATTAGTATAGGAGATACCTGAAAACATATCACACTTTTCATCATAGTGCTTTTACCAATGCATAAAATGCATGGAGAAGTCATTTCGAATGACTGGTCCTCAGTGTTGTGAGAACGATGACTGGTTAAAATTTTTGGTGGTTTCTTGTTCAGTCCATAGGCCTACATCATGTTGCAAACCGGTGAGCATGTGGCTCTATTAGTATAGGAGATACCTGAAAACATATCACACTTTTCATCATAGTGCTTTTACCAATGCATAAAATGCATGGAGAAGTCATTTCGAATGACTGGTCCTCAGTGTTGTGAGAACGATGACTGGTTAAAATTTTTGGTGGTTTCTTGTTCAGTCCATAGGCCTACATCATGTGGCAAACCGGTGAGCATGTGGCTCTATTAGTATAGGAGATACCTGAAAACATATCACACTTTTCATCATAGTGCTTTTCCCAATGCATAAAATGCATGGAGAAGTCATTTCGAATGACTGGTCCTAAGTGTTGTGAGGACGATGACTGGTTAAAATTTTTGGTGGTTTCTTGTTTAGTCCATAGGCCTACATCATGTGGCAAACCGGTGAGCATGTGGCTCTATTAGTATAGGAGATACCTGAAAACATATCACACTTTTCATCATAGTGCTTTCACCAATGCATAAAATGCATGGAGAAGTCATTTCGAATGACTGGTCCTCAGTGTTGTGAGAACGATGACTGGTTAAAATTTTTGGTGGTTTCTTGTTCAGTCCATAGGCCTACATCATGTGGCAAACCGGTGAGCATGTGGCTCTATTAGTATAGGAGATACCTGAAAACATATCACACTTTTCATCATAGTGCTTTTACCAATGCATAAAATGCATGGAGAAGTCATTTCGAATGACTGGTCCTCAGTGTTGTGAGAACGATGACTGGTTAAAATTTTTGGTGGTTTCTTGTTCAGTCCATAGGCCTACATCATGTGGCAAACCGGTGAGCATGTGGCTCTATTAGTATAGGAGATACCTGAAAACATATCACACTTTTCATCATAGTGCTTTTACCAATGCATAAAATGCATGGAGAAGTCATTTCGAATGACTGGTCCTCAGTGTTGTGAGAATGATGACTGGTTAAAATTTTTGGTGGTTTCTTGTTCAGTCCATAGGCCTACATCATGTGGCAAACCGGTGAGCATGTGGCTCTATTAGTATAGGAGATACCTGAAAACATATCACACTTTTCATCATAGTGCTTTTACCAATGCATAAAATGCATGGAGAAGTCATTTCGAATGACTGGTCCTCAGTGTTGTGAGAACGATGACTGGTTAAAATTTTTGGTGGTTTCTTGTTCAGTCCATAGGCCTACATCATGTGGCAAACCGGTGAGCATGTGGCTCTATTAGTATAGGAGATACCTGAAAACATATCACACTTTTCATCATAGTGCTTTTACCAATGCATAAAATGCATGGAGAAGTCATTTCGAATGACTGGTCCTCAGTGTTGTGAGAACGATGACTGGTTAAAATTTTTGGTGGTTTCTTGTTCAGTCCATAGGCCTACATCATGTGGCAAACCGGTGAGCATGTGGCTCTATTAGTATAGGAGATACCTGAAAACATATCACACTTTTCATCATAGTGCTTTTACCAATGCATAAAATGCATGGAGAAGTCATTTCGAATGACTGGTCCTCAGTGTTGTGAGAACGATGACTGGTTAAAATTTTTGGTGGTTTCTTGTTCAGTCCATAGGCCTACATCATGTTGCAAACCGGTGAGCATGTGGCTCTATTAGTATAGGAGATACCTGAAAACATATCACACTTTTCATCATAGTGCTTTTACCAATGCATAAAATGCATGGAGAAGTCATTTCGAATGACTGGTCCTCAGTGTTGTGAGAACGATGACTGGTTAAAATTTTTGGTGGTTTCTTGTTCAGTCCATAGGCCTACATCATGTGGCAAACCGGTGAGCATGTGGCTCTATTAGTATAGGAGATACCTGAAAACATATCACACTTTTCATCATAGTGCTTTTACCAATGCATAAAATGCATGGAGAAGTCATATCGAATGACTGGTCCTTAGTGTTGAGCATTCCGATACCGCAAGTATCGGGTATCGGCCGATATTTGCGGTATCGGAATTCCGATACTGAATTCCGATACTTCCCGCGTATCGGATACCGGAATCGGAAGTTCCCAGAATTCAAATTGAACGCAGCAGCCAATGAGGAATGAATGAAAGTGTGGGCACATCCTGTTTAGCATGGTGGGCATGTAAGTACTGGCAAGGCTTGGATTGGCTGCTGAAATGATGTCACTCTGCACTATAAAAAAGCGCTGCCGCCATTTTGCGCTCACTCTGCTGTGATTTCAGTTAGGGACAGGACGCTGTGTTCTAACTGAGGGCCAGTTGAGCTAGCTAATTGCTTTATTTTCCTTTCCAAAGGCTAATTTAGCAAAACGCTGTGTGTTCTTCACTGTTCACCTTGCTCTTGCCTTGCAGCGCTGTTTTAACAGCGTTCTGCAAGGTCTCTGTGTGTGTGTGTGTGCAGCTCACTCTGTAGTCTGTGTGCAGCCATATACCCGGTTGTATTCAGCTCAGGGGGGGTTCACACTGCCTCACACAGTTGTTCTTTTTTGCTCTTAGTGCAGCCTGCTGCACATTTTTTCTCAAATTTCCTATTAGTGTTTTTCCACCAGTCTCCAGCTCTATTGTGGAAAAACACTACATAGGATAACCTAGAGGGGGGTTTTTGGGCCTTGCAGCGCCGTTTACGGCTGTCTGCACGGTCTCCGTGTGAGCCCAGCTCGCCCTGTAGTCTGTGTGCAGCCATAGCCGGTTGGATTCAGCTCAGGGTTCGTTACTGGCTCATACCTTGAGAAAAATTTTCCTTTTTTTCAAATAGTGCAGCCTGTTTAAAATTTGAAAAAAAAAATTCCTATTAGTGTCTTTCCACTCGTATCCAGCTAAATAGTGGAAAAACACTATATAGGATAACCTAGAGGAGGGTTTTTTGGCCTTGCAGCGCCGTTTACGGCTGTCTGCACGGTCTCCGTGTGAGCCCAGCTCGCCCTGTAGTCTGTGTGCAGCCATAGCCGGTTGGATTCAGCTCAGGGTTCGTTACTGGCTCATACCTTGAGAAAAATTTTCCTTTTTTTCAAATAGTGCAGCCTGTTTAAAATTTGAAAAAAAAAATTCCTATTAGTGTCTTTCCACTCGTATCCAGCTAAATAGTGGAAAAACACTATATAGGATAACCTAGAGGAGGGTTTTTTGGCCTTGCAGCGCCGTTTACGGCTGTCTGCACGGTCTCCGTGTGAGCCCAGCTCGCCCTGTAGTCTGTGTGCAGCCATAGCCGGTTGGATTCAGCTCAGGGTTCGTTACTGGCTCATACCTTGAGAAAAATTTTCCTTTTTTTCAAATAGTGCAGCCTGTTTAAAATTTGAAAAAAAAAATTCCTATTAGTGTCTTTCCACTCGTATCCAGCTAAATAGTGGAAAAACACTATATAGGATAACCTAGAGGAGGGTTTTTTGGCCTTGCAGCGCCGTTTACGGCTGTCTGCACGGTCTCCGTGTGAGCCCAGCTCGCCCTGTAGTCTGTGTGCAGCCATAGCCGGTTGGATTCAGCTCAGGGTGCGTTACTGCCTCATACCTTGAAAAACAATTTCCTTTTTTTCAAATAGTGCAGCCAGTTTAAAATTTGAAAAAAAAAATTCCTATTAGTGTCTTTCCACTTGTATCCAGCTAAATAGTGGAAAAACACTATATAGGATAACCTAGAGGAGGGTTTCTTGGCCTTGCAGCGCCGTTTACGGCTGTCTGCACGGTCTCCGTGTGATTTAAACTAGCTCTGTAGCCCGATCTGCACCAAAAAAAAGGTTAAGTTCACCAAACACAACTTACACTTGTGTAGGCCACATTTGAAAAATAATAAAGTTTAGTCCACAATTTACAACATTAGTGTTTCTTACACCTGTTAGGAGGAGCATTACAGGAATAAGCACACTAAGGCCTTAGTACTTTTCTGCTTATCTTTATCTGTCAACCAAGATGAAGAGGGCAGGGAGTAAGGCACGTGGGCGTGGGCGCGGAGCAGGGAGAGGAGCAGGGAGAGGACGTGGTGATTCTGTGCCTGCTGCGGGCGCCGGTGACTCGTCGTCACTCAGTTTCAGCAGGGAACAGTCCTTCATGCGCAGCTTTGTCGGAGAGCGCCGTGCACCGCTGCTGCGTGAAGACCAAATTGAAGCCGTTGTCGGGTGGATGGCAGCTAACGCCTCGGCATCGACTTCAGTTAGTGCCACATCCTCTCAGGCACAGAGCACTGGAGAGCAGCCATCTGTCTCTTCACCACCTGCCAAATTGGCCAGGCAGTCAGAGAGCCCAGGACAGGAGCCGTCTCTACTTCTGTTCTCTGAATCTCTTGGCTTGGAAACAGGGGGCCAGCCAAGCAGCATTGGAGAAATGGAAGAAGAGGCAGTGTGCAGTGATGCCCAACACCTTTTTCTCTCTGACTCTGAAGAGGCAGGTGGGCCAGTGCCTCCGGTGACCACAGCGCAGTACGCATCTGATGATGAAACTCAGGTGCCGCTTTCTCGTGCGTACTGTGCTGCTGAGACTACCCAGGAGGAGCAGTTGGTGGCAGAGGGTAGTGGAGATGATGAGGTCCTTGACCCATCGTGGCGTGAGGAACAGGAAGGTGGTGGGAGCAGCTCAGAGGAAGAGCTTCCTCTTACGGGCCAAAGAGGGAGAGGGAGGGGGAAGACTGCGGAGCCTGTAGCCTCCACTTTGGCACCCGTTAGGAGCCTGTCTCTTTCCAAAGCCAAAAAGGGCGCTCCCAAGACTTGCAGTGCCTGGTCCTTTTTTGACACAGTTGCAGATGACATTTGTTTTGTCAAATGCAAGCTGTGTCATCATAAAGTAAAAAGAGGGAAAAATGTCAGCAACCTCAATACCACAAATATGTGGAAACATGTGCGGACCAGGCACGCGGTGGAGTTACAGAAACACACTGAAGATGTAGGCCAACCAACAGCGGCAGCTACCACCTCTTCAGCTCGTGTTGCCTCTTCCTCCAGCTCACGCACAGCTGGTTTGGCTTCCTCCCAGAGACCTTGTGTAATTCCACCCACAGCACCACCTTCCCAGTCATCCTCACACTCCCAGTCTACTCTACAGCCATCGGTAGTACAGGCATGGGAGAAAAGGCGGGCATTCTCGGCCAACCACCCCCGAGCACAGGCTCTGAATGCAGGCATTGCCAAACTGTTGTCCCTGGAAATGCTCTCGTTCAGGCTGGTGGAGACTGACAGCTTCCGTGACTTGATGGCATTGGCAGTCCCACAGTACAAGGTGCCCAGCCGCTTTTACTTCAGCAGGCAGGCTGTCCCTGCCCTGCACAGGCATGTTGAGGCAAACATAAAACATGCGCTACTGAACGCCGTCAGTAGCAAGGTCCACCTCACCACCGATGCGTGGACCAGTCAGCATGGACAGGGGCGATATGTTTCCCTCACTGCCCATTGGGTTAATGTTGTTGAGCCAGGTACAGATCGTGCGAGTGGCGCAGGACGTGTCCTGCCCACTCCAAGGATTGCAGGAATCCAGTCTGTACGCATCGACTCCTCCTCTTACACCAGTTCCTCTGATTCCTCTCTGCAGGATCCGTCACAGTCCACCCCCACATGGACCCGTGAACGTTTACCTATGACCGACATGAGCACAGCCGTGGCCAAACGTCAGCAGGCCGTCTTGAAACTAGTTTCATTGGGGCATCGAAGCCACACAGCGCAGGAGCTCTGGAATGCCATAAAGCAGGAGAGCGATGTGTGGTTACTGCCAGCGAATCTCCAGCCAGGCATGGTAGTGTGTGACAATGGCCGAAATCTGGTGGCAGCTTTGGCCCTTGGCAACCTCACTCACATCCCATGTCTGGCACATGTGCTCAATTTGGTTGTGCAGAGTTTTCTGAGGGACTATCCGGATCTTGATGCCCTGCTGCACAAGGTCCGCCTAGAGTGTGCTCACTTGCGGCGTTCCAGCTTGGCCAGATCCCGCATTGCTGCTCTGCAGCGCCGATTCCGCCTTCCGGAACACCGCATCATATGTGACCTACCTACCCGGTGGAATTCCACGTTACATATGTTGGAGCGGTTGTGTGAGCAGCAGCAAGCAGTTATGGAGTACCAGCTGCATCAGGCGCAAAGAAGTCGCAGTCAGCGCCGATCAGACTTCACAACCACAGAGTGGGCCACTATGAAGGACGTCTGCCAGGTTTTGCGTCCTTTTGATTATTCCACGCGGATGGCAAGTGCAGATGATGCACTAGTCAGCATGACTGTCCCCCTTATCTGCCTGCTTCAGCAAACTTTGCAAGGGTTAAGGGATGATGTGGTGGAAGAGGTGGAGGATGAGGAGTCACCTTTTCCATCAGCTTCTGGAGAGTCAGCGCCACGTGGTTCCTCACAAAGGGGTACGCAGGGGCCAATTTGTGAGGAGGATGAGGAGGAGTCAATGGAGGAGGAAGAGCTCCGTCCAGAGGAGGGAGCGACACAATTGTCCAGTGGTCAGTGTGTACAGCGAGGGTGGGGTGATGACGAGCGGGCAGAGATCATGTCTCAAGCAGGGGACAGCGTTTCTGGGCCGGTTGGCACTCTGCAGCACATGGTGGATTTCATGCTGCAGTGCCTGAGAAACGACCGCCGCATCGACCACATTCTCAACATGCCTGATTATTGGGTGTTCACCCTCCTCGATCCTCGCTACCGGGACAACGTCCAAAACCTCATCCCTGCGTTGACCCGGGAGCGTAAATTGCGGGAGTACCACGACACACTGGTGAATTCCATCATCTTCTCCTGTCCAACTGAGAGGAGTGCTGCTAGTGCTTTACAAAGCAGCTCAGTGCGTCGAGGCAGTGGGGGAGGCTCTGCCCAAAGAGGGAGCAGAAGCAGTGCCTCTGCCCAAGGCAAGCCCAGTATGGCACAACTCTGGCACACTTTTGTGTGCCCGCCCCAAATGTCTACACCATCACCGGCGGCTCCAGTCAGCAGGAGGCAACGGTTCCGTCAGATGGTGACAGACTACATGGCTTGCCCTCTTACTGTACTCCCAGACGGCTCTTCCCCGTTCAAGTTTTGGGTCTCTAAGCTGGATACATGGCCAGAGCTAAGCCAGTATGCATTGGAGGTGCTGGCTTGCCCTGCGGCTAGTGTCTTATCGGAACGTGTCTTTAGTGCCGCAGGTGGTGTACTAACAGACCGTCGCATGCGACTATCCTCCGATAACGTTGACCGGCTTACTTTCCTGAAAATGAACCAGGCCTGGATCTCGCAGGAATTTGCCACTCCTCTGCCTGATTAAGTAATTGGGTGTCATCCAGGTCTCCTGCTGTGTTCATCTTTCTACCACCTGAACTGCTATTCCTGGGCTCCAACACCGCCAGTTGCGGCTCAGAAGTGCAGGCTGCACAGTAAAAACATACGACCCAGTGTTATTGGGTTTCAGTAACGTCAGCTGATCCCCAGCTGTGTAGCCGGCAATGTGTCCTGCGACCGCCACGCTGGCACAACAACCTAAATGTAAGGGAACCTGTCCCCCCCCCCCCCCCCCCGTCGTTTGTTACTGAAAGAGCCATCTTGTGCAGCAGTAATGCTGCACAAGGAAAAGGTAGCTCTTTTTTTTTAGCTCTTTGCACACGCAGAACTTAACACTTATAAAATGTGTTCACTGATACCGTTATACCGTCCCGGAGCTGGGACTTTCCTTCGTAATGTGACGCAGCACAGCCGTCATTCCTACCCCCTTGGTGCCATGCGCTGCCTCCTCAGCGTTGTTTTAAGCTGTCACGGAGCCTGCGCTGTTCTGTTATCCCTTGGGCATGCCCTATTTGCGCTGCCTGTCTTCTGACATAATTTGGTGTCAGGCTGGCTGCGCCTGTGCGGCCGCGGTGCCCGAGATCCCGCCTCGCAGTGTCTTCTGATTGAGTCACACTGCGGGCCTGGGATCCATGGGCATGCGCAGTGCATATCTTCCCCTCGGGCTCTCGCTCATTTCCCTCCGCCTTCTTTAGACTGTGCGCCGTCAGCTGATCCCTAGCATGCCACGGCCGTGACACCGCACAGTCTGAAGAAGAGGGAAGGAGGGGAGTGAGAGTCGAGGTTATGCACTGTGCATGCCCATGGTTCCAAGGCCCGCAGTGGGATTACGTTAGATGAGACTGCGAGGTGGGATCTGGAGCAGCGTGGACGCACAGGCACTGACAGCCTGACACCAAATTATGTCAGAAGACAGGCAGCGCTAATTGGGCATGGCCAAGGGCTAACAGAACAGCGCAGGCTCCGTGGCAGCTTAAAACAACGCTGAGGAGGCAGCGCACGGCATCAAGGGGATAGGAATGACAGCTGTGCTGTGTCCCATTACGAAGGAAATTCGCACCTCCGGAACGGTTTAACGGTATAAAGGGACACATTTTTAGTGTTTACTTCGGTGTTTGCAAGGAGCATAATTAAAAGAGCAACCTTTTCCTTTTGCATCCTTAGTGCTGCACAACATGGCTCTTTCAGCTACAAACGTCTTGGGGGGGGGGGGTTAAAGGTTTCCTTTCAACTTGCTCCAATCAGGCTTCGGCCTACACTCTGTTCCTCTGCTCCTCCTGCTGTCCCTGGGCTCTAACACCGCCAGTTGGTGCCTGGAAGTGCTGTGTGCACAGTCAACAGTCGCTCCTCTGTTATTGGGGTTCAGTAACGTCAGCTGATCCCCAGCTGTGTGTGCGGCAATACCTCCAATCTGCTCCTCCTGCTGTCCCTGGGCTCTAACACCGCCAGTTGGTGCCTGGAAGTGCTGTGTGCACAGTCAACAGTCGCTCCTCTGTTATTGGGGTTCAGTAACGTCAGCTGATCCCCAGCTGTGTATCCGGCAACGTGTCATGCGACCGCCACGCTGGCACAACTAAAATGTAAGGGGACCTGTCCCCCCCCCCCCCCTAGGCGTTTGTTACTGAAAGAGCCACCATGTGCAGCACTAATACTGCACAAGGGAAAGGTCGCTCTTGAAATTATGCTCCTTGCAAACGCTGAACTACACACTCATGTAATGTGTCCCCTCACACCGTCCAACCGTCCCGGAGGTGGGACTTTCCTTTGTAATGTGACACAGCACAGCCGTCATTGCTACCCCCTTGGCACCGTGCGCTGCCTCCTTAGCGTTGTTTGATTCCGTCATGGACCCTGCGCTGTTATGTTATCCCTTGGCCATGCACAGTTTGCGCTGCCCGTCCTCTGACATCATTTGTTGTCGTCCTGGCTGCGCCTGTGCGTCCACGCTGCCCGAAATCACACCTCGCAGTGTCGTCTAATGTGATCCCACAGTGGGCCTGGTATCCATGGCCATGCGCAGTGCATATACTAGCCTCTCACTCCCCTTCTTCACGCTTCTTCAGACTAGGCGGCGTCAGCTGATCCCTAATAGCATGCCACGGCCGTGACGCCGCACAGTCTGAAGAAGCAGGAAGGAGGTGAGTGAGAGGCGATGATATGCACTGCGCATGCCCATGGATCCCTGGCCCGCAGTGGGACTACATTAGATGACACTGCAAGGTTGGATCTCGGGCAGCTTGGACGCACAGGCACTGCCAGCCTGACACCTACATGATGTCAGAAGACGGGCACCGCTAACTGTGCATGGCCAAGGGATAACATTACAGTGCGGGCTCCGTGACAGAACCAAACAACGTTGAGGAGGTGGTGCCCGGCACCAAGGGGGTTGGAATGACGGCTGTGCTGTGTCACATTACAAAGGAAAGTCCCACTTCCGGGATGGTTTGACGGTGTGAGGGGACACATTATATGAGTGTGTACTTCAGCGTTTGCAAGGAGCATAATTTTCGGAGCCACCATTTTCCATGTGCAGTATTACTGCTGTACAAGATGGCTCTTTCAGCAACAAATGCCTGGGGGGGGGGGTTAAAGGTTCCCTTTCAACTTGCTCCACTGCAGGCTTCGGCCTACACTCTGCTCCTCTTTGATTCCCTGGGTTTCAACACTGTCAGTTGCCACCTGGAAGTGTTGTCTACACAGAAAAAAACACTAGGTGATGTGTCAGTGGGGTTCAGCACCGCCAGCTGTTCCCCTGCTGTGTAGTCGGCAACGTGTCCAGCACAAGCCACGCTGGCACAACAGAACAAAAGCTGCCACCAGTGCAGGCTTCGGCCTACACTCTGCTCCTCTCCTCCTCCTGCTGACCCTGGGCTCAAACACCGCTAGTTTTTGCCCGGAAGTGCTAGCTGCACAGAGAAAAACACCAGCCAATGTGTTAGTGGGGTTCAGCAACGCCAGCTGTTCCCCTGCTGTGTAGCCGGCAACGTGACCTGCAAACGCCATGCAGGCACAGGAACTGAAATTAAAAGGGAACCTGGCCCCACCCCCCCAGGTGTTTCTATGTATAACAGCCACCTAGTACAGCAGTACTGCTGCATTTGTACAAGGTGGCTGACTTTTTCTCCTTGCCCACGTGGAACTCAACACGTACAAAATGTGTCTCATTGAGACCATTCCACTGTCCCTGAGGTGTGACTTTCCTTTGTAATGATACGCAGCACCCCCCTTGGTAGCGTTTCCCGTCTTTTGTCATCATGGTTAGCTGGCTGCGCCTGTGCATCCGCCCTGCTAGAAACAACGCCCCTCGTTGTCATATTTATTTTGTCAGCGAGGGTGTGGTTTATGGGCACGAGCAGTGCATATGTTCGCCTGTCTTAACTCATCTCCTTCCGCCTTCTTCAGACTGTGCGGCCTCCTGGCCGTGGTAGGCGATAAGGGATCAGCTGAGGCCGCCCAGTCTGGAGCCGGTGTAAGGACATGTGTAAGCGGCAAACCTATTTACTGCACAAGGCCACGAATCCCAGCCACGTAGTGTGATTGTTTGAAAACACACTGTGGGTCTGGGATTCATGTCCATCGCTAACCGCAACGGCCGACATGAAATGAGGTCAGAAGACAGGAAGCGCTCACAGCGCATGGCCAAGGGATCACAATAGCGCAGACTCCTGTACAGCAAATAACAACGCTCAGGAATCTGCGCCCAGTACCTAGGTGCAAATTTTGACACCTGTGCTGCGTCTCGTTAAAAAGACAAGTCACGCCTCCACAACTGTTTGACAGTATAATGGGCTAAATAGTGTACGTGTTTTAGTCAGCGTGTGCAAGGAGCAAAACAAATAGAGCAACCTTTTACTTGTGCAGCATTAATGCTGCACAAGGTGTGGCTCTTGTACCTTGCAACACCTGAGGGGGGGGTTAAAGGTAACCTTTGAAATTGGTTCAACTAGGCTTCGGCCTACACTCTGCTCCTCTCCTCCTCCTGCTGACCCTGGGCTCAAACAACGCCAGTTTCTGCCCGGACATGCTAGCTGCACAGAGAAAAACACCAGCCAATGTGTTAGTGGGGTTCAGCACCGCCTGCTGTTCCCCCGCTGTGTAGCCGGCATCGTGTCCAGCACAAGCCACGCTGGCACAACCGACCAAAAGCTGCCACCAGTGCAGGCTTCGGCCTACACTTTGCTCCTCTCCTCCTCCTCCTGCTGACCCTGGGCTCTAACACCGCTAGTTTTTGCCCGGACATGCAATCTGCACAGAGAAAAACACCAGTCAATGTGTCAGTGGGGTTCAGCAACGCCAGCTGTTCCCCTGCTGTGTAGCTTGCAACGTGACCTGCAAACGCCACGCAGGCACATGAACTGAAATTGAAGGGAGCCTGCCCCCCACCCACAGGTGTTTCTATGTATATCAGCCACCTTGTACAGCAGTACTGCTGCATTTGTACGAGGTGGCTGACTTTTTCTCCTTGCCCACGTGGAACTCAACACGTACAAAATGTGTCTCATTAGAGACCATTACAATGTCCCTGAGGTGTGACTTTCCTTTGTAATGACACGCAGCACCACCCTTGTTAGCGCTGCCCGTCTTTTGACATCATTGGTTAGCTGGCTGCGCCTGTGCATCTCCCCTGCTCGAAACAACGGCCCTCGGTGTCTTATTTTTTTGGACAGCGAGGGTGTGATTGATGGGCATGTGCAGTGCATATGTTTGCCTGTGTTCACTCATCTCCTTCCGCCTTCTTCAGACTGGGTGTCCTCATGGCCGCGGCAGGCGATAAGGGATCAGATGAGGCCGCCCAGTCTGAAGCAGGTGTAAGGACATGTGTGAGCGGCAAACATATTTAGTGCACCAGGGCACGAATCCCAGCACCGCAGTGTGATTTTTTAAAAACACACTGTGGGTCTGGGATTCATGTCCATCGCTAACCGCAACGGCCGACATGAAATGAGGTCAGAAGACAGGAAGCGCTCACAGCGCATGGCCAAGGGATCACAATAGCGCAGACTCCTGTACAGCAAATAACAACGCTCAGGAATCTGCGCCCAGTACCTAGGTGCAAATTTTGACACCTGTGCTGCGTCTCGTTAAAAAGACAAGTCACGCCTCCACAACTGTTTGACAGTATAATGGGCTAAATAGTGTACGTGTTTTAGTCAGCGTGTGCAAGGAGCAAAACAAATAGAGCAACCTTTTACTTGTGCAGCATTAATGCTGCACAAGGTGTGGCTCTTGTACCTTGCAACACCTGAGGGGGGGGTTAAAGGTAACCTTTGAAATTGGTTCAACTAGGCTTCGGCCTACACTCTGCTCCTCTCCTCCTCCTGCTGACCCTGGGCTCAAACAACGCCAGTTTCTGCCCGGACATGCTAGCTGCACAGAGAAAAACACCAGCCAATGTGTTAGTGGGGTTCAGCACCGCCTGCTGTTCCCCCGCTGTGTAGCCGGCATCGTGTCCAGCACAAGCCACGCTGGCACAACCGACCAAAAGCTGCCACCAGTGCAGGCTTCGGCCTACACTTTGCTCCTCTCCTCCTCCTCCTGCTGACCCTGGGCTCTAACACCGCTAGTTTTTGCCCGGACATGCAATCTGCACAGAGAAAAACACCAGTCAATGTGTCAGTGGGGTTCAGCAACGCCAGCTGTTCCCCTGCTGTGTAGCTTGCAACGTGACCTGCAAACGCCACGCAGGCACATGAACTGAAATTGAAGGGAGCCTGCCCCCCACCCACAGGTGTTTCTATGTATATCAGCCACCTTGTACAGCAGTACTGCTGCATTTGTACGAGGTGGCTGACTTTTTCTCCTTGCCCACGTGGAACTCAACACGTACAAAATGTGTCTCATTAGAGACCATTACAATGTCCCTGAGGTGTGACTTTCCTTTGTAATGACACGCAGCACCACCCTTGTTAGCGCTGCCCGTCTTTTGACATCATTGGTTAGCTGGCTGCGCCTGTGCATCTCCCCTGCTCGAAACAATGGCCCTCGGTGTCTTATTTTTTTGGACAGCGAGGGTGTGATTGATGGGCATGTGCAGTGCATATGTTTGCCTGTGTTCACTCATCTCCTTCCGCCTTCTTCAGACTGGGTGTCCTCATGGCCGCGGCAGGCGATAAGGGATCAGATGAGGCCGCCCAGTCTGAAGCAGGTGTAAGGACATGTGTGAGCGGCAAACATATTTAGTGCACCAGGGCACGAATCCCAGCACCGCAGTGTGATTTTTTAAAAACACACTGTGGGTCTGGGATTCATGTCCATCGCTAACCGCAACGGCCGACATGAAATGAGGTCAGAAGACAGGAAGCGCTCACAGCGCATGGCCAAGGGATCACAATAGCGCAGACTCCTGTACAGCAAATAACAACGCTCAGGAATCTGCGCCCAGTACCTAGGTGCAAATTTTGACACCTGTGCTGCGTCTCGTTAAAAAGACAAGTCACGCCTCCACAACTGTTTGACAGTATAATGGGCTAAATAGTGTACGTGTTTTAGTCAGCGTGTGCAAGGAGCAAAACAAATAGAGCAACCTTTTACTTGTGCAGCATTAATGCTGCACAAGGTGTGGCTCTTGTACCTTGCAACACCTGAGGGGGGGGTTAAAGGTAACCTTTGAAATTGGTTCAACTAGGCTTCGGCCTACACTCTGCTCCTCTACTCCTCCTGCTGACCCTGGGCTCAAACACCGCTAGTTTTTGCCCGGAAATGCTAGCTGCACAGAGAAAAACACCAGCCAATGTGTTAGTGGGGTTCAGCACCGCCAGCTGTTCCCCTGCTGTGTAGTCGGCAACGTGTCCAGCACAAGCCACGCTGGCACAACCGACCAAAAGCTGCCACCAGTGCAGGCTTCGGCCTACACTTTGCTCCTCTCCTCCTCCTGCTGACCCTGGGCTCAAACAACGCCAGTTTCTGCCCGGACATGCTTGCTGCACAGAGAAAAACACCAGCCAATGTGTTAGTGGGGTTCAGCACCGCCTGCTGTTCCCCCGCTGTGTAGCCGGCATCGTGTCCAGCACAAGCCACGCTGGCACAACCGACCAAAAGCTGCCACCAGTGCAGGCTTCGGCCTACACTTTGCTCCTCTCCTCCTCCTGCTGACCCTGGGCTCAAACAACGCCAGTTTCTGCCCGGACATGCTAGCTGCACAGAGAAAAACACCAGCCAATGTGTTAGTGGGGTTCAGCAACGCCAGCTGTTCCCCTGCTGTGTAGCTTGCAACGTGACCTGCAAACGCCACGCAGGCACATGAACTGAAATTGAAGGGAGCCTGCCCCCCACCCACAGGTGTTTCTATGTATATCAGCCACCTTGTACAGCAGTACTGCTGCATTTGTACGAGGTGGCTGACTTTTTCTCCTTGCCCACGTGGAACTCAACACGTACAAAATGTGTCTCATTAGAGACCATTACAATGTCCCTGAGGTGTGACTTTCCTTTGTAATGACACGCAGCACCCCCATTGTTAGCGCTGCCCGTCTCCTGACATCATTGGTTGGCTGGCTGTGCCTGTGCGTCCCCCCTGCCCGACACAACGCCCCCCGTTGTCTCATATATTTTGACTGCGAGGGTGTGATTGATGGGCACGAGCAGTGCATATGTTCCCCTGTTTTCACTCCCCTCCTTCCGCCTTCTTCTGACTGTGCGGCCTCATGGCCGCGGCATGCGATAAGGGATCAGCTGAGGCCGCCCAGTCTGAAGCAGGTGTAAGGACATGTGTGAGCGGCGAACATATTTACTGCACAAGGCCACGAATCCCAGCACCGCAGTGTGACTTTAGGAAAAGCCACTGTGGGTCTGGGATTTATGGCCATCGTTAACCGCACCGGCCAACATGAAATGAGGTCATGAGACGGCCTGCACTAACAGGGTATTGCCAAGGGATAACACAAGAGCGCAGACTCCTGTACAGCAAATAACAACGCTCAGGAATCTGCGCCCAGTACCTAGGTGCAAATTTTGACACCTGTGCTGCGTCTCGTTAAAAAGACAAGTCACGCCTCCACAACTGTTTGACAGTATAATGGGCTAAATAGTGTACGTGTTTAATTCAGCGTGTGCAAGGAGCAAAATTAAATAGAGCAACCTTTGACTTGTGCATCATTAATGCTGTTCAAGGTGTGGCTCTTGTACCTTGCAACACCTGAGGGGGGGGTTTAAGGTAACCTTTGAAATTGGTTCAACTAGGCTTCGGCCTACACTCTGCTCCTCTACTCCTCCTGCTGACCCTGGGCTCAAACACCGCTAGTTTTTGCCCGGAAATGCTAGCTGCACAGAGAAAAACACCAGCCAATGTGTTAGTGGGGTTCAGCACCGCCAGCTGTTCCCCTGCTGTGTAGTCGGCAACGTGTCCAGCACAAGCCACGCTGGCACAACAGAACAAAAGCTGCCACCAGTGCAGGCTTCGGCCTACACTTTGCTCCTCTCCTCCTCCTCCTGCTGACCCTGGGCTCTAACACCGCTAGTTTTTGCCCGGACATGCAATCTGCACAGAGAAAAACACCAGTCAATGTGTCAGTGGGGTTCAGCAACGCCAGCTGTTCCCCTGCTGTGTAGCTTGCAACGTGACCTGCAAACGCCACGCAGGCACATGAACTGAAATTGAAGGGAGCCTGCCCCCCACCCCCCCAGGTGTTTCTATGTATAACAGCCACCTTGTACAGCAGTACTGCTGCATTTGTACAAGGTGGCTGACTTTTTCTCCTTGCACACGTGGAACTCAACAAGTACAAAATGTGTCTCATTACAGACCATTACAATGTCCCTGAGGTGTGACTTTCCTTTTTAATGACACGCAGCACCCCCATTCTTAGCGCTGCCCGTCTCCTGACATCATTGGTTGGCTGGCTGTGCCTGTGCGTCCCCCCTGCCCGACACAACGCCCCCCGTTGTCTCATATATTTTGACTGCGAGGGTGTGATTGATGGGCACGAGCAGTGCATATGTTCCCCTGTTTTCACTCCCCTCCTTCCGCCTTCTTCTGACTGTGCGGCCTCATGGCCGCGGCATGCGATAAGGGATCAGCTGAGGCCGCCCAGTCTGAAGCAGGTGTAAGGACATGTGTGAGCGGCGAACATATTTACTGCACAAGGCCACGAATCCCAGCACCGCAGTGTGACTTTAGGAAAAGCCACTGTGGGTCTGGGATTTATGGCCATCGTTAACCGCACCGGCCAACATGAAATGAGGTCATGAGACGGCCTGCACTAACAGGGTATTGCCAAGGGATAACACAAGAGCGCAGACTCCTGTACAGCAAATAACAACGCTCAGGAATCTGCGCCCAGTACCTAGGTGCAAATTTTGACACCTGTGCTGCGTCTCGTTAAAAAGACAAGTCACGCCTCCACAACTGTTTGACAGTATAATGGGCTAAATAGTGTACGTGTTTAATTCAGCGTGTGCAAGGAGCAAAATTAAATAGAGCAACCTTTGACTTGTGCATCATTAATGCTGTTCAAGGTGTGGCTCTTGTACCTTGCAACACCTGAGGGGGGGGTTAAAGGTAACCTTTGAAATTGGTTCAACTAGGCTTCGGCCTACACTCTGCTCCTCTACTCCTCCTGCTGACCCTGGGCTCAAACACCGCTAGTTTTTGCCCGGAAATGCTAGCTGCACAGAGAAAAACACCAGCCAATGTGTTAGTGGGGTTCAGCACCGCCAGCTGTTCCCCTGCTGTGTAGTCGGCAACGTGTCCAGCACAAGCCACGCTGGCACAACAGAACAAAAGCTGCCACCAGTGCAGGCTTCGGCCTACACTTTGCTCCTCTCCTCCTCCTCCTGCTGACCCTGGGCTCTAACACCGCTAGTTTTTGCCCGGACATGCAATCTGCACAGAGAAAAACACCAGTCAATGTGTCAGTGGGGTTCAGCAACGCCAGCTGTTCCCCTGCTGTGTAGCTTGCAACGTGACCTGCAAACGCCACGCAGGCACATGAACTGAAATTGAAGGGAGCCTGCCCCCCACCCCCCCAGGTGTTTCTATGTATAACAGCCACCTTGTACAGCAGTACTGCTGCATTTGTACAAGGTGGCTGACTTTTTCTCCTTGCACACGTGGAACTCAACAAGTACAAAATGTGTCTCATTACAGACCATTACAATGTCCCTGAGGTGTGACTTTCCTTTTTAATGACACGCAGCACCCCCATTGTTAGCGCTGCCCGTCTCCTGACATCATTGGTTGGCTGGCTGTGCCTGTGCGTCCCCCCTGCCCGACACAACGCCCCCCGTTGTCTCATATATTTTGACTGCGAGGGTGTGATTGATGGGCACGAGCAGTGCATATGTTCCCCTGTTTTCACTCCCCTCCTTCCGCCTTCTTCTGACTGTGCGGCCTCATGGCCGCGGCATGCGATAAGGGATCAGATGAGGCCGTCCAGTCTGAAGCAGGTGTAAGGACATGTGTGAGCGGCAAACATATTTACTGCACCAGGGCACGAATCCCAGCACCGCAGTGTGATTTTTTAAAAACACACTGTGGGTCTGGGATTCATGTCCATCGCTAACCGCAACGGCCAACATGAAATGAGGTCATAAGACAGGAAGCGCTCACAGCGCATGGCCAAAGGATCACAAGAGCGCAGACTCCTGTACAGCAACTAACAACGCTCAGGAAGCTGCGCCCATGCAAAAAGGTGTTTTCGACACCTGTGCTGCTTTTCTTTAAAAAGACAAGTCACGCCTCCACTACTGTTAAACAGTATAATGGGCTAAATAGTCTACGTGTTGCATTCAGCTTGTGCAAGTAGACAAATTAATAGAGCAACCTTTTACTTGTGCAGCATTAATGCTGCAGAAGGAGTGGCTCTTGTTCTTTGTAACACCTGAGGGGGGGTTAAAGGTAACCTTTGAAATTGGTGCAACTAGGCTTCGGCCTACACTCTGCTCCTCTCCTCCTCCTGCTGACCCTGGGCTGTAACAACGCTAGTTTTTGCCCGGAAATGCTAGCTGCACAGAGAAAAACACCAGCCAATGTGTTAGTGGGGTTCAGCAACGCCAGCTGTTCCCCCGCTGTGTAGCCGGCATCGTGTCCAGCACAAGCCACGCTGGCACAACCGACCAAAAGCTGCCACCAGTGCAGGCTTCGGCCTACACTTTGCTCCTCTCCTCCTCCTCCTGCTGACCCTGTGCTCAAACACCGCTAGTTTTTGCCCGGAAATGCTAGCTGCACAGAGAAAAACACCAGCCAATGTGTTAGTGGGGTTCAGCACCGCCAGCTGTTCCCCCGCTGTGTAGCCGGCATCGTGTCCAGCACAAGCCACGCTGGCACAACCGACCAAAAGCTGCCACCAGTGCAGGCTTCGGCCTACACTTTGCTCCTCTCCTCCTCCTCCTGCTGACCCTGGGCTCAAACACCGCTAGTTTTTGCCCGGAAATGCTAGCTGCACAGAGAAAAACACCAGCCAATGTGTTAGTGGGGTTCAGCACCGCCAGCTGTTCCCCTGCTGTGCAGCTTGCAACGTGACCTGCAAACGCCACGCAGGCACATGAACTGAAATTGAAGGGAGCCTGGCCCCCACCCCCAGGTGTTTCTATGTATAACAGCCACCTTGTACAGCAGTACTGCTGCATTTGTACAAGGTGGCTGATGTTTTCTCCTTGCCCACGTGGAACTCAACACGTACAAAATGTGTCTCTTTGAGACCATTCCACTGTCCCTGAGGTGTGACTTTCCTTTCTAATGATACGCAGCACCCCCCTTGGTAGCGCTTCCCGTCTTCTGACATCATTGGTTGGCTACTTGCGCCTGTTCGTCCGCCCTGCCTGAATAAAATGCTCCTCGTTGTCTTAATTATTTTGACTGCGAGGGTGTGATTGATGGGCACGAGCAGTGCATATCTTCGCCTGTCTTAACTCATCTCCTTCAGCCTTCTTCAGACTGTGCAGCCTCATGGCCGCGGCATGCAAGAAGGGATCAGCAGAGGCCGCCCAGTCTGAAGCAGGTGTAAGGACGTGTGTGAGCGGCCAAAATATTTACTGCTCAAGGCCACGAATCCCAGCACCGCAGTGTGGCTTTATGAAAAGACACTGTGGGTCTGGGATTTATGGCCATCGTTAACCGCACCGGCCAACATGAAATGAGGTCATAAGATGGGCAGCGCTAACAGGGCATTGCCAAGGGATAACACAAGAGCGCAGACTCCTGTACAGCAAATAACAACGCTCAGGAAGCTGCTCCAAGCACCAAGGCGTTATTTTGGACACCTGTGCTGCGTCTCATCAAAAAACCAAGTCACGCATCCACTACAGTTTGACTGTAGAATGGGGTAAATTGTGTATGTCTTTCATTCAGCGTGTGCAAGTAGACAAATTAATAGAGCAACCTTTCACTTGTGCAGCATTAATACTGCACAAGGTGTGTCTCTTGTACTTTGTAACACCTGAGGGGGGGGTTAAAGGTTTCCTTTGAAATTGGTTCAACTAAGCTTCGGCCTACACTCTGCTCCTCTCCTCCTCCTCCTGCTTCAACACGGGCTCTAACATCGCTAGTTTTTGCCCGCAAGTGCTAGCTGCACAGAGAAAAACACACGCCATTGTGTTAGTGGGGTTCAGCAACGCCAGCTGTTCCCCCAGTGTGTAGCCGGCAAAGTGTCCTGCAAACGCAACGCAGACACAAAGCTGCCTCCAGTGCAGGCTTCGGCCTACACTCATCTCCCCCTGCTTACCCTTTGCTCCAACACCGCTAGTTGGGGCTCTAGGAAGACAATCTTTAATAGGCAAGGCAACGCATCCGGGTTCCAGCACCGCCAGCTGGTTCTCGGCAGTGTTCTTGTCACAGGTACTCCCTCGTGCCAAGCCTGGTTTCAGCACCGTCAGCTGTTTCCGGGTTGTGTCAACTTCACTGAGACGCCTATGCTTGCCCCGTCGTGGTGCGGTCGAGTTAGCCAACTCCAGGGTGCCTCCAGTTTAGGAGCTTCCTATGTGGGCTGCGTGAACTGGTAGTCAAGGCTGGTTCTGTAGTGCCAGTAGGCCCAGCTCCCCCTGTAGGACTGTTGGGGTTCGGTAACTGCGGCTGCCTCGCGGCCTAGCTGTTCTCTCCTCTCCTGTGGGCCTTGGGGTCCACCACCTGGTTCCAGCACCGTCAGCTGGTTCCGGGCCGAGCCTTTGGCTTAGGTGCCTCCTCCTGGGTATCCGAGTTCCGCCAACGCCAGGCGGTCCTTGGTAGTGCTTTTAAGCGCGGGCACCTACAGCTTAGTAACCGGGTTCCAGCACCGTCAGCTGGTCCTCGGTCGTGCCATTGGCTCTTGCACACTGGGGCAACGCATCCGGGTTCCAGCACCGCCAGCTGGTTCTCGGCAGTGTTTTTGTCACAGGTACTCCCTCGTGCCAAGCCTGGTTTCAGCACCGTCAGCTGTTTCCGGGTTGTGTCAAGCTCACTGAGACACCTATGCTTGCCTCGTCGTGGTGCGGTCGGGTTAGCCAACTCCAGGGTGCCTCCAGTTTAGGAGCTTCCTATGTGGGCTGCGTGAACTGGTAGTCAAGGCTGGTTCTGTAGTGCCAGTAGGCCCAGCTCCCCCTGTAGGACTGTTGGGGTTCGGTAACTGCGGCTGCCTCGCGGCCTAGCTGTTCTCTCCTCTCCTGTGGGCCTTGGGGTCCACCACCTGGTTCCAGCACCGTCAGCTGGTTCCGGGCCGAGCCTTTGGCTTAGGTGCCTCCTCCTGGGTATCCGAGTTCCGCCAACGCCAGGCGGTCCTTGGTAGTGCTTTTAAGCGCGGGCACCTACAGCTTAGTAACCGGGTTCCAGCACCGTCAGCTGGTCCTCGGTCGTGCCATTGGCTCTTGCACACTGGGGCAACGCATCCGGGTTCCAGCACCGCCAGCTGGTTCTCGGCAGTGTTTTTGTCACAGGTACTCCCTCGTGCCAAGCCTGGTTTCAGCACCGTCAGCTGTTTCCGGGTTGTGTCAAGCTCACTGAGACACCTATGCTTGCCTCGTCGTGGTGCGGTCGGGTTAGCCAACTCCAGGGTGCCTCCAGTTTAGGAGCTTCCTATGTGGGCTGCGTGAACTGGTAGTCAAGGCTGGTTCTGTAGTGCCAGTAGGCCCAGCTCCCCCTGTAGGACTGTTGGGGTTCGGTAACTGCGGCTGCCTCGCGGCCTAGCTGTTCTCTCCTCTCCTGTGGGCCTTGGGGTCCACCACCTGGTTCCAGCACCGTCAGCTGGTTCCGGGCCGAGCCTTTGGCTTAGGTGCCTCCTCCTGGGTATCCGAGTTCCGCCAACGCCAGGCGGTCCTTGGTAGTGCTTTTAAGCGCGGGCACCTACAGCTTAGTAACCGGGTTCCAGCACCGTCAGCTGGTCCTCGGTCGTGCCATTGGCTCTTGCACACTGGGGCAACGCATCCGGGTTCCAGCACCGCCAGCTGGTTCTCGGCAGTGTTTTTGTCACAGGTACTCCCTCGTGCCAAGCCTGGTTTCAGCACCGTCAGCTGTTTCCGGGTTGTGTCAAGCTCACTGAGACACCTATGCTTGCCTCGTCGTGGTGCGGTCGGGTTAGCCAACTCCAGGGTGCCTCCAGTTTAGGAGCTTCCTATGTGGGCTGCGTGAACTGGTAGTCAAGGCTGGTTCTGTAGTGCCAGTAGGCCCAGCTCCCCCTGTAGGACTGTTGGGGTTCGGTAACTGCGGCTGCCTCGCGGCCTAGCTGTTCTCTCCTCTCCTGTGGGCCTTGGGGTCCACCACCTGGTTCCAGCACCGTCAGCTGGTTCCGGGCCGAGCCTTTGGCTTAGGTGCCTCCTCCTGGGTATCCGAGTTCCGCCAACGCCAGGCGGTCCTTGGTAGTGCTTTTAAGCGCGGGCACCTACAGCTTAGTAACCGGGTTCCAGCACCGTCAGCTGGTCCTCGGTCGTGCCATTGGCTCTTGCACACTGGGGCAACGCATCCGGGTTCCAGCACCGCCAGCTGGTTCTCGGCAGTGTTTTTGTCACAGGTACTCCCTCGTGCCAAGCCTGGTTTCAGCACCGTCAGCTGTTTCCGGGTTGTGTCAAGCTCACTGAGACACCTATGCTTGCCTCGTCGTGGTGCGGTCGGGTTAGCCAACTCCAGGGTGCCTCCAGTTTAGGAGCTTCCTATGTGGGCTGCGTGAACTGGTAGTCAAGGCTGGTTCTGTAGTGCCAGTAGGCCCAGCTCCCCCTGTAGGACTGTTGGGGTTCGGTAACTGCGGCTGCCTCGCGGCCTAGCTGTTCTCTCCTCTCCTGTGGGCCTTGGGGTCCACCACCTGGTTCCAGCACCGTCAGCTGGTTCCGGGCCGAGCCTTTGGCTTAGGTGCCTCCTCCTGGGTATCCGAGTTCCGCCAACGCCAGGCGGTCCTTGGTAGTGCTTTTAAGCGCGGGCACCTACAGCTTAGTAACCGGGTTCCAGCACCGTCAGCTGGTCCTCGGTCGTGCCATTGGCTCTTGCACACTGGGGCAACGCATCCGGGTTCCAGCACCGCCAGCTGGTTCTCGGCAGTGTTTTTGTCACAGGTACTCCCTCGTGCCAAGCCTGGTTTCAGCACCGTCAGCTGTTTCCGGGTTGTGTCAAGCTCACTGAGACACCTATGCTTGCCTCGTCGTGGTGCGGTCGGGTTAGCCAACTCCAGGGTGCCTCCAGTTTAGGAGCTTCCTATGTGGGCTGCGTGAACTGGTAGTCAAGGCTGGTTCTGTAGTGCCAGTAGGCCCAGCTCCCCCTGTAGGACTGTTGGGGTTCGGTAACTGCGGCTGCCTCGCGGCCTAGCTGTTCTCTCCTCTCCTGTGGACCTTCGGGTCCACCACCTGGTTCCAGCACCGTCAGCTGGTTCCGGGCCGAGCCTTTGGCTTAGGTGCCTCCTCCTGGGTATCCGAGTTCCGCCAACGCCAGGCGGTCCTTGGTAGTGCTTTTAAGCGCGGGCACCTACAGCTTAGTAACCGGGTTCCAGCACCGTCAGCTGGTCCTCGGTCGTGCCATTGGCTCTTGCACACTGGGGCAACGCATCCGGGTTCCAGCACCGCCAGCTGGTTCTCGGCAGTGTTTTTGTCACAGGTACTCCCTCGTGCCAAGCCTGGTTTCAGCACCGTCAGCTGTTTCCGGGTTGTGTCAAGCTCACTGAGACACCTATGCTTGCCTCGTCGTGGTGCGGTCGGGTTAGCCAACTCCAGGGTGCCTCCAGTTTAGGAGCTTCCTATGTGGGCTGCGTGAACTGGTAGTCAAGGCTGGTTCTGTAGTGCCAGTAGGCCCAGCTCCCCCTGTAGGACTGTTGGGGTTCGGTAACTGCGGCTGCCTCGCGGCCTAGCTGTTCTCTCCTCTCCTGTGGGCCTTGGGGTCCACCACCTGGTTCCAGCACCGTCAGCTGGTTCCGGGCCGAGCCTTTGGCTTAGGTGCCTCCTCCTGGGTATCCGAGTTCCGCCAACGCCAGGCGGTCCTTGGTAGTGCTTTTAAGCGCGGGCACCTACAGCTTAGTAACCGGGTTCCAGCACCGTCAGCTGGTCCTCGGTCGTGCCATTGGCTCTTGCACACTGGGGCAACGCATCCGGGTTCCAGCACCGCCAGCTGGTTCTCGGCAGTGTTTTTGTCACAGGTACTCCCTCGTGCCAAGCCTGGTTTCAGCACCGTCAGCTGTTTCCGGGTTGTGTCAAGCTCACTGAGACACCTATGCTTGCCTCGTCGTGGTGCGGTCGGGTTAGCCAACTCCAGGGTGCCTCCAGTTTAGGAGCTTCCTATGTGGGCTGCGTGAACTGGTAGTCAAGGCTGGTTCTGTAGTGCCAGTAGGCCCAGCTCCCCCTGTAGGACTGTTGGGGTTCGGTAACTGCGGCTGCCTCGCGGCCTAGCTGTTCTCTCCTCTCCTGTGGGCCTTGGGGTCCACCACCTGGTTCCAGCACCGTCAGCTGGTTCCGGGCCGAGCCTTTGGCTTAGGTGCCTCCTCCTGGGTATCCGAGTTCCGCCAACGCCAGGCGGTCCTTGGTAGTGCTTTTAAGCGCGGGCACCTACAGCTTAGTAACCGGGTTCCAGCACCGTCAGCTGGTCCTCGGTCGTGCCATTGGCTCTTGCACACTGGGGCAACGCATCCGGGTTCCAGCACCGCCAGCTGGTTCTCGGCAGTGTTTTTGTCACAGGTACTCCCTCGTGCCAAGCCTGGTTTCAGCACCGTCAGCTGTTTCCGGGTTGTGTCAAGCTCACTGAGACACCTATGCTTGCCTCGTCGTGGTGCGGTCGGGTTAGCCAACTCCAGGGTGCCTCCAGTTTAGGAGCTTCCTATGTGGGCTGCGTGAACTGGTAGTCAAGGCTGGTTCTGTAGTGCCAGTAGGCCCAGCTCCCCCTGTAGGACTGTTGGGGTTCGGTAACTGCGGCTGCCTCGCGGCCTAGCTGTTCTCTCCTCTCCTGTGGACCTTCGGGTCCACCACCTGGTTCCAGCACCGTCAGCTGGTTCCGGGCCGAGCCTTTGGCTTAGGTGCCTCCTCCTGGGTATCCGAGTTCCGCCAACGCCAGGCGGTCCTTGGTAGTGCTTTTAAGCGCGGGCACCTACAGCTTAGTAACCGGGTTCCAGCACCGTCAGCTGGTCCTCGGTCGTGCCATTGGCTCTTGCACACTGGGGCAACGCATCCGGGTTCCAGCACCGCCAGCTGGTTCTCGGCAGTGTTTTTGTCACAGGTACTCCCTCGTGCCAAGCCTGGTTTCAGCACCGTCAGCTGTTTCCGGGTTGTGTCAAGCTCACTGAGACACCTATGCTTGCCTCGTCGTGGTGCGGTCGGGTTAGCCAACTCCAGGGTGCCTCCAGTTTAGGAGCTTCCTATGTGGGCTGCGTGAACTGGTAGTCAAGGCTGGTTCTGTAGTGCCAGTAGGCCCAGCTCCCCCTGTAGGACTGTTGGGGTTCGGTAACTGCGGCTGCCTCGCGGCCTAGCTGTTCTCTCCTCTCCTGTGGGCCTTGGGGTCCACCACCTGGTTCCAGCACCGTCAGCTGGTTCCGGGCCGAGCCTTTGGCTTAGGTGCCTCCTCCTGGGTATCCGAGTTCCGCCAACGCCAGGCGGTCCTTGGTAGTGCTTTTAAGCGCGGGCACCTACAGCTTAGTAACCGGGTTCCAGCACCGTCAGCTGGTCCTCGGTCGTGCCATTGGCTCTTGCACACTGGGGCAACGCATCCGGGTTCCAGCACCGCCAGCTGGTTCTCGGCAGTGTTTTTGTCACAGGTACTCCCTCGTGCCAAGCCTGGTTTCAGCACCGTCAGCTGTTTCCGGGTTGTGTCAAGCTCACTGAGACACCTATGCTTGCCTCGTCGTGGTGCGGTCGGGTTAGCCAACTCCAGGGTGCCTCCAGTTTAGGAGCTTCCTATGTGGGCTGCGTGAACTGGTAGTCAAGGCTGGTTCTGTAGTGCCAGTAGGCCCAGCTCCCCCTGTAGGACTGTTGGGGTTCGGTAACTGCGGCTGCCTCGCGGCCTAGCTGTTCTCTCCTCTCCTGTGGGCCTTCGGGTCCACCACCTGGTTCCAGCACCGTCAGCTGGTTCTCGGCAGTGTCTTTTGCTCTTGTACCTTCTGCTCCCCATCCTGGTTCCAGTACCGTCAGCTGGTTCCGGGCAGAGCCTTTGGCTTAGGTGCCTCCTTCTGGGTATCCAAGTTCCACCAACGTCAGGTGGTCCTTGGTAGTGCTTTCAGGCACGGGTACCTCCTGCTTAGTAACCGGGTTCCAGTAACGTCAGCTGGTCCTCGGTAGTTCCATTGGCTCTTGGACCTTCGGCTACCCATCCGGGTTCCAGTACCGTCAGCTGGTTCTCGGCAGTGTCTTTTGCTCTTGTACCTTCTGCTCCCCATCCTGGTTCCAGTAACGTCAGCTGGTTCCGGGCAGAGCCTTTGGCTTAGGTGCCTCCTTCTGGGTATCCGAGTTCCGTCAACGTCAGGCGGTCCTTGGTAGTGCTTTTTAGCACGGGTACCTCCTGCTTAGTAACCGGGTTCCAGTAACGTCAGCTGGTCCTCGGTAGTTCCATAGGCTCTTGAACCTTCGGGTAGCCATCCGAGTTCCAGTTCCATCAGCTGGTTCTTGGCATTTTCTCAGCCTTCTTGTACCTTCTGCTACATTTCCAAGTTGAAGACCCTAACGTCGACGACCCGGAAGACCACCACGATGACGACGACACGGAAGACCACCCCGATGACGACGACGACGACGGCGGAGATGACGACACTGGAGACGACGACCCTGGAGACGACAACATGGAAGACCGAGAAGCAGAAGAACAAGAGGCTGCAGAACAAAGAGCAGAAGAACATTAAGCATAAGACTTAATATCAGAGCAAAAGATATTATCTAAATTATATGCAGAAGAAGACTAAGCAGTGTATGGGGGTGAGTCCGTTCCTCCTCGTGGTGCCCCTGGATAAAGCCTGATGCTGCAGGCCAAACTGAACGCGGACAAATGTAACTTTTGTGACTGGCAGAACGGAAGGTGTAATCTTCAAACTTTTATAGATAACAACTACGGGAATGCCTGTCACAAATGAGAATATGATGAAGAAGTAGAATAGGAAGAATAATAACAGTGGAATAAAAAGAATATGTAGAATAAGAAGAATAATAATAGTTGAATAAAATGAATATGAAGAATGTAATAAAAAAAAAAAAATAGGTAGAAGATGAAGAAGAAGATGAATAAGGTGAAGAAGTTGATGTCAAAGATGCTGATGATGATGAAGATGAAAGTGTGGGAAAAGAAAAAAAAAAGAAAAAAAAGAAGGGGAAGGGCGTGGAATAGTGAAACATCAATATCTGACAAAATAAAAAAAAAATTTACATAGTCAATATCTTTGTCACTCCGAACGTCTTAAAAAAAAACAAAAAACATGCTATTCTATTTGATTGGGATAAACCTCTATGACTTTAATGTCTCCGCCACCTCCCCAAATACATCCGGCATTATTCTTAGTTGTTTTCCTTCATGTAGAATGAACCTACAAGGAAAGAAAGGGTTTATTTTAATTCCGATATTTTGGTCCCATTGACTTGCATTGGGATCGGGTATCGGTATCGGCGATATCCGATATTTTTTGAATATCGGCCGATCCAAACCGATACCGATACTTTCCGATATCGGAAGGTATCGCTCAACACTACTGGTCCTCAGTGTTGTGAGAACGATGACTGGTTAAAATTTTTGGTGGTTTCTTGTTCAGTCCATAGGCCTACATCATGTGGCAAACCGGTGAGCATGTGGCTCTATTAGTATAGGAGATACCTGAAAACATATCACACTTTTCATCATAGTGCTTTTAACAAATGCATAAAATGCATGGAGAAGTCATTTCGAATGACTGGTCCTCAGTGTTGTGAGAACGATGACTGGTTAAAATTTTTGGTGGTTTCTTGTTCAGTCCATAGGCCTACATCATGTGGCAAACCGGTGAGCATGTGGCTCTATTAGTATAGGAGATACCTGAAAACATATCACACTTTTCATCATAGTGCTTTTACCAATGCATAAAATGCATGGAGAAGTCATTTCGAATGACTGGTCCTCAGTGTTGTGAGAACGATGACTGGTTAAAATTTTTGGTGGTTTCTTGTTCAGTCCATAGGCCTACATCATGTGGCAAACCGGTGAGCATGTGGCTCTATTAGTATAGGAGATACCTGAAAACATATCACACTTTTCATCATAGTGCTTTTACCAATGCATAAAATGCATGGAGAAGTCATTTCGAATGACTGGTCCTCAGTGTTGTGAGAACGATGACTGGTTAAAATTTTTGGTGGTTTCTTGTTCAGTCCATAGGCCTACATCATGTGGCAAACCGGTGAGCATGTGGCTCTATTAGTATAGGAGATACCTGAAAACATATCACACTTTTCATCATAGTGCTTTTACCAATGCATAAAATGCATGGAGAAGTCATTTCGAATGACTGGTCCTCAGTGTTGTGAGAACGATGACTGGTTAAAATTTTTGGTGGTTTCTTGTTCAGTCCATAGGCCTACATCATGTGGCAAACCGGTGAGCATGTGGCTCTATTAGTATAGGAGATACCTGAAAACATATCACACTTTTCATCATAGTGCTTTTACCAATGCATAAAATGCATGGAGAAGTCATTTCGAATGACTGGTCCTCAGTGTTGTGAGAACGATGACTGGTTAAAATTTTTGGTGGTTTCTTGTTCAGTCCATAGGCCTACATCATGTTGCAAACCGGTGAGCATGTGGCTCTATTAGTATAGGAGATACCTGAAAACATATCACACTTTTCATCATAGTGCTTTTACCAATGCATAAAATGCATGGAGAAGTCATTTCGAATGACTGGTCCTAAGTGTTGTGAGGACGATGACTGGTTAAAATTTTTGGTGGTTTCTTGTTTAGTCCATAGGCCTACATCATGTGGCAAACCGGTGAGCATGTGGCTCTATTAGTATAGGAGATACCTGAAAACATATCACACTTTTCATCATAGTGCTTTTACCAATGCATAAAATGCATGGAGAAGTCATTTCGAATGACTGGTCCTCAGTGTTGTGAGAACGATGACTGGTTAAAATTTTTGGTGGTTTCTTGTTCAGTCCATAGGCCTACATCATGTGGCAAACCGGTGAGCATGTGGCTCTATTAGTATAGGAGATACCTGAAAACATATCACACTTTTCATCATAGTGCTTTTAACAAATGCATAAAATGCATGGAGAAGTCATTTCGAATGACTGGTCCTCAGTGTTGTGAGAACGATGACTGGTTAAAATTTTTGGTGGTTTCTTGTTCAGTCCATAGGCCTACATCATGTGGCAAACCGGTGAGCATGTGGCTCTATTAGTATAGGAGATACCTGAAAACATATCACACTTTTCATCATAGTGCTTTTAACCAATGCATAAAATGCATGGAGAAGTCATTTCGAATGACTGGTCCTCAGTGTTGTGAGAACGATGACTGGTTAAAATTTTTGGTGGTTTCTTGTTCAGTCCATAGGCCTACATCATGTGGCAAACCGGTGAGCATGTGGCTCTATTAGTATAGGAGATACCTGAAAACATATCACACTTTTCATCATAGTGCTTTTACCAATGCATAAAATGCATGGAGAAGTCATTTCGAATGACTGGTCCTCAGTGTTGTGAGAACGATGACTGGTTAAAATTTTTGGTGGTTTCTTGTTCAGTCCATAGGCCTACATCATGTGGCAAACCGGTGAGCATGTGGCTCTATTAGTATAGGAGATACCTGAAAACATATCACACTTTTCATCATAGTGCTTTTACCAATGCATAAAATGCATGGAGAAGTCATTTCGAATGACTGGTCCTCAGTGTTGTGAGAACGATGACTGGTTAAAATTTTTGGTGGTTTCTTGTTCAGTCCATAGGCCTACATCATGTGGCAAACCGGTGAGCATGTGGCTCTATTAGTATAGGAGATACCTGAAAACATATCACACTTTTCATCATAGTGCTTTTACCAATGCATAAAATGCATGGAGAAGTCATTTCGAATGACTGGTCCTTAGTGTTGTGAGAACGATGACTGGTTAAAATTTTTGGTGGTTTCTTGTTCAGTCCATAGGCCTACATCATGTTGCAAACCGGTGAGCATGTGGCTCTATTAGTATAGGAGATACCTGAAAACATATCACACTTTTCATCATAGTGCTTTTACCAATGCATAAAATGCATGGAGAAGTCATTTCGAATGACTGGTCCTCAGTGTTGTGAGAACGATGACTGGTTAAAATTTTTGGTGGTTTCTTGTTCAGTCCATAGGCCTACATCATGTGGCAAACCGGTGAGCATGTGGCTCTATTAGTATAGGAGATACCTGAAAACATATCACACTTTTCATCATAGTGCTTTTACCAATGCATAAAATGCATGGAGAAGTCATTTCGAATGACTGGTCCTCAGTGTTGTGAGAACGATGACTGGTTAAAATTTTTGGTGGTTTCTTGTTCAGTCCATAGGCCTACATCATGTGGCAAACCGGTGAGCATGTGGCTCTATTAGTATAGGAGATACCTGAAAACATATCACACTTTTCATCATAGTGCTTTTACCAATGCATAAAATGCATGGAGAAGTCATTTCGAATGACTGGTCCTCAGTGTTGTGAGAACGATGACTGGTTAAAATTTTTGGTGGTTTCTTGTTCAGTCCATAGGCCTACATCATGTGGCAAACCGGTGAGCATGTGGCTCTATTAGTATAGGAGATACCTGAAAACATATCACACTTTTCATCATAGTGCTTTTACCAATGCATAAAATGCATGGAGAAGTCATTTCGAATAACTGGTCCTCAGTGTTGTGAGAACGATGACTGGTTAAAATTTTTGGTGGTTTCTTGTTCAGTCCATAGGCCTACATCATGTTGCAAACCGGTGAGCATGTGGCTCTATTAGTATAGGAGATACCTGAAAACATATCACACTTTTCATCATAGTGCTTTTACCAATACATAAAATGCATGGAGAAGTCATTTCGAATGACTGGTCCTCAGTGTTGTGAGAACGATGACTGGTTAAAATTTTTGGTGGTTTCTTGTTCAGTCCATAGGCCTACATCATGTGGCAAACCGGTGAGCATGTGGCTCTATTAGTATAGGAGATACCTGAAAACATATCACACTTTTCATCATAGTGCTTTTACCAATGCATAAAATGCATGGAGAAGTCATTTCGAATGACTGGTCCTCAGTGTTGTGAGAACGATGACTGGTTAAAATTTTTGGTGGTTTCTTGTTCAGTCCATAGGCCTACATCATGTGGCAAACCGGTGAGCATGTGGCTCTATTAGTATAGGAGATACCTGAAAACATATCACACTTTTCATCATAGTGCTTTTACCAATGCATAAAATGCATGGAGAAGTCATTTCGAATGACTGGTCCTCAGTGTTGTGAGAACGATGACTGGTTAAAATTTTTGGTGGTTTCTTGTTCAGTCCATAGGCCTACATCATGTGGCAAACCGGTGAGCATGTGGCTCTATTAGTATAGGAGATACCTGAAAACATATCACACTTTTCATCA
This sequence comes from Ranitomeya imitator, assembly GCF_032444005.1. NCBI lineage: Eukaryota > Metazoa > Chordata > Amphibia > Anura > Dendrobatidae > Ranitomeya > Ranitomeya imitator. The sequence goes on from NW_027194450.1 coordinate 47,080, forward strand.
TAGTGCTTTTACCAATGCATAAAATGCATGGAGAAGTCATTTCGAATGACTGGTCCTCAGTGTTGTGAGAACGATGACTGGTTAAAATTTTTGGTGGTTTCTTGTTCAGTCCATAGGCCTACATCATGTTGCAAACCGGTGAGCATGTGGCTCTATTAGTATAGGAGATACCTGAAAACATATCACACTTTTCATCATAGTGCTTTTACCAATGCATAAAATGCAGGGAGAAGTCATTTCGAATGACTGGTCCTCAGTGTTGTGAGAACGATGACTGGTTAAAATTTTTGGTGGTTTCTTGTTCAGTCCATAGGCCTACATCATGTGGCAAACCGGTGAGCATGTGGCTCTATTAGTATAGGAGATACCTGAAAACATATCACACTTTTCATCATAGTGCTTTTCCCAATGCATAAAATGCATGGAGAAGTCATTTCGAATGACTGGTCCTAAGTGTTGTGAGGACGATGACTGGTTAAAATTTTTGGTGGTTTCTTGTTTAGTCCATAGGCCTACATCATGTGGCAAACCGGTGAGCATGTGGCTCTATTAGTATAGGAGATACCTGAAAACATATCACACTTTTCATCATAGTGCTTTTACCAATGCATAAAATGCATGGAGAAGTCATTTCGAATGACTGGTCCTCAGTGTTGTGAGAACGATGACTGGTTAAAATTTTTGGTGGTTTCTTGTTCAGTCCATAGGCCTACATCATGTGGCAAACCGGTGAGCATGTGGCTCTATTAGTATAGGAGATACCTGAAAACATATCACACTTTTCATCATAGTGCTTTTACCAATGCATAAAATGCATGGAGAAGTCATTTCGAATGACTGGTCCTCAGTGTTGTGAGAACGATGACTGGTTAAAATTTTTGGTGGTTTCTTGTTCAGTCCATAGGCCTACATCATGTGGCAAACCGGTGAGCATGTGGCTCTATTAGTATAGGAGATACCTGAAAACATATCACACTTTTCATCATAGTGCTTTTACCAATGCATAAAATGCATGGAGAAGTCATTTCGAATGACTGGTCCTCAGTGTTGTGAGAACGATGACTGGTTAAAATTTTTGGTGGTTTCTTGTTCAGTCCATAGGCCTACATCATGTGGCAAACCGGTGAGCATGTGGCTCTATTAGTATAGGAGATACCTGAAAACATATCACACTTTTCATCATAGTGCTTTTACCAATGCATAAAATGCATGGAGAAGTCATTTCGAATGACTGGTCCTCAGTGTTGTGAGAACGATGACTGGTTAAAATTTTTGGTGGTTTCTTGTTCAGTCCATAGGCCTACATCATGTGGCAAACCGGTGAGCATGTGGCTCTATTAGTATAGGAGATACCTGAAAACATATCACACTTTTCATCATAGTGCTTTTACCAATGCATAAAATGCATGGAGAAGTCATTTCGAATGACTGGTCCTCAGTGTTGTGAGAACGATGACTGGTTAAAATTTTTGGTGGTTTCTTGTTCAGTCCATAGGCCTACATCATGTGGCAAACTGGTGAGCATGTGGCTCTATTAGTATAGGAGATACCTGAAAACATATCACACTTTTCATCATAGTGCTTTTACCAATGCATAAAATGCATGGAGAAGTCATTTCGAATGACTGGTCCTCAGTGTTGTGAGAACGATGACTGGTTAAAATTTTTGGTGGTTTCTTGTTCAGTCCATAGGCCTACATCATGTGGCAAACCGGTGAGCATGTGGCTCTATTAGTATAGGAGATACCTGAAAACATATCACACTTTTCATCATAGTGCTTTTACCAATGCATAAAATGCATGGAGAAGTCATTTCGAATGACTGGTCCTCAGTGTTGTGAGAACGATGACTGGTTAAAATTTTTGGTGGTTTCTTGTTCAGTCCATAGGCCTACATCATGTGGCAAACCGGTGAGCATGTGGCTCTATTAGTATAGGAGATACCTGAAAACATATCACACTTTTCATCATAGTGCTTTTACCAATGCATAAAATGCATGGAGAAGTCATTTCGAATGACTGGTCCTCAGTGTTGTGAGAACGATGACTGGTTAAAATTTTTGGTGGTTTCTTGTTCAGTCCATAGGCCTACATCATGTTGCAAACCGGTGAGCATGTGGCTCTATTAGTATAGGAGATACCTGAAAACATATCACACTTTTCATCATAGTGCTTTTACCAATACATAAAATGCATGGAGAAGTCATTTCGAATGACTGGTCCTCAGTGTTGTGAGAACGATGACTGGTTAAAATTTTTGGTGGTTTCTTGTTCAGTCCATAGGCCTACATCATGTGGCAAACCGGTGAGCATGTGGCTCTATTAGTATAGGAGATACCTGAAAACATATCACACTTTTCATCATAGTGCTTTTACCAATGCATAAAATGCATGGAGAAGTCATTTCGAATGACTGGTCCTCAGTGTTGTGAGAACGATGACTGGTTAAAATTTTTGGTGGTTTCTTGTTCAGTCCATAGGCCTACATCATGTGGCAAACCGGTGAGGAGATACCTGAAAACATATCACACTTTTCATCATAGTGCTTTTACCAATGCATAAAATGCATGGAGAAGTCATTTCGAATGACTGGTCCTCAGTGTTGTGAGAATGATGACTGGTTAAAATTTTTGGTGGTTTCTTGTTCAGTCCATAGGCCTACATCATGTGGCAAACCGGTGAGCATGTGGCTCTATTAGTATAGGAGATACCTGAAAACATATCACACTTTTCATCATAGTGCTTTTACCAATGCATAAAATGCATGGAGAAGTCATTTCGAATGACTGGTCCTCAGTGTTGTGAGAACGATGACTGGTTAAAATTTTTTGGTGGTTTCTTGTTCAGTTCCATAGGCCTACATCATGTGGCAAACCGGTGAGCATGTGGCTCTATTAGTATAGGAGATACCTGAAAACATATCACACTTTTCATCATAGTGCTTTTACCAAATGCATAAAAAGCATGGAGAAGTCATTTCGAATGACTGGTCCTCAGTGTTGTGAGAACGATGACTGTGTTAAAATTTTTGGTGGTTTCTTTCAGTTCAAGTCCATAGGCCTACATCATGTGGCAAACCGGTGAGCATGTGGCTCTATTAGTATAGGAGATACCTGAAAACATATCACACTTTTCATCATAGTGCATTTACCAATGCATAAAATGCATGGAGAAGTCATTTCGAATGACTGGTCCTCAGTGTTGTGAGAACGATGACTGGTTAAAATTTTTGGTGGTTTCTTGTTCAGTCCATAGGCCTACATCATGTGGCAAACCGGTGAGCATGTGGCTCTATTAGTATAGGAGATACCTGAAAACATATCACACTTTTCATCATAGTGCTTTTACCAATGCATAAAAATGCCATGGAGAAGTCATTTTGAATTGACTGGTCCCTCAGTGTTGTGAGAACGATGACTGGTTAAAATTTTTGGTGGTTTTCTTGTTCAGTCCATAGGGCCTACATCATGTGGCAAACCGGTGAGCATGTGGCTCTATTAGTATAGGAGATACCTGAAAACATATCACACATTTTCATCATAGTGCTTTTACCAATGCATAAAATGCAATGGAGAAGTCATTTCAAATGACTGGTCCTCAGTGTTGTGAGAACGATGACTGGTTAAAATTTTTGGTGGTTTCTTGTTCAGTCCATAGGCCTACATCATGTGGCAAACCGGTGAGCATGTGGCTCTATTAGTATAGGAGATACCTGAAATCATATCACACTTTTCATCATAGTGCTTTTTACCAATGCATAAAATGCATGGAGAAGTCATTTCGAATGACTGGTCCTCAGTGTTGTGAGAACGATGACTGGATAAAATTTTTGGTGGTTTTCTTGTTCAGTCCATAGGCCTACATCATGTGGCAAACCGGTGAGCATGTGGCTCTATTAGTATAGGAGATACCTGAAAACATATCACACCTTTTTCATCATAGTGCTTTTACCAATGACATAAAATGCATGGAGGAAGTCATTTCGAATGACTGGTCCTCAGTGTTGTGAGAATGATGACTGGTTTAAAATTTTTGGTGGTTTCTTGTTCAGGTCCATAGGCCTACATCATGTGGCAAAACCGGTGAGGCAATGTGGGCTCTATTAGTATAGGAGATACCTGAAAACATATCACACTTTTCATCATAGTGCTTTTACCAATGCATAAAATGCATGGAGAAGTCATTTCGAATGACTGGTCCTCAGTGTTGTGAGAACGATGACTGGTTAAAATTTTTGGTGGTTTCTTGTTCAGTCCATCAGGCCTACATCATGTGGCAACACCGGTGACGCATGTGGCTCTATTAGTATAGGAGATACCTGAAAACATATCACACTTTTCATCATAGTGCATTTACCAATGCATAAAATGCATGGAGAAGTCATTTCGAATGACTGGTCCTCAGTGTTGTGAGAACGATGACTGGTTAAAATTTTTGGTGGTTTCTTGTTCAGTCCATAGGCCTACATCATGTGGCAAAACCGGTGAGCATGTGGCTCTATTAGTATAGGAGATACCTGAAAAACATATCACACTTTTCATCATAGTGCTTTTACCAATGCATAAAATGCAATGGAGAAGTCATTTCGAATGACTGGTCCTCAGTGTTGTGAGAACGATGACTGGTTTAAAATTTTTGGTGGTTTCTTGTTCAGTCCAGTAGGCGCCTACATCATGTGGCAAAACCGGTGAGCATGTGGCTCTATTTAGTATTAGGAGATAACCTGAAAAACATATCACACTTTTCATCATAGTGCTTTTACCAATGCATAAAATGCATGGAGAAGTCATTTCGAATGACTGGTCCTCAGTGTTGTGAGAACGATGACTGGTTTAAAATTTTTGGTGGTTTTCTTGTTCAGTCCCATAGGCCTACATCATGTGGCAAACCGGTGAGCATGTGGCTCTATTAGTATAGGAGATACCTGAAAAACATATCACACTTTTCATCATAGTGCTTTTACCAATGCATAAAAATGAATGGAGAAGTCCATTTCGAATGACTGGTCCTTCAGTGTTGTGAGAACGATGACTGGTTAAAATTTTTGGTGGTTTCTTGTTCAGTCCATAGGCCTACATCATGTGGCAAACCGGTGAGCATGTGGCTCTATTAGTATAGGAGATACCTGAAAAACATATCACACTTTTCATCATAGTGCTTTTACCTCAATGCATAAAATGCATGGAGAAGTCATTTCGAATGACTGGTCCTCAGTGTTGTGAGAACGATGACTGGTTAAAATTTTTGGTGGTTTCTTGTTCAGTCATAGGCCTACATCATGTGGCAAACCGGTGAGCATGTGGCTCTATTAGTATAGGAGATACCTGAAAACATATCACACTTTTCATCATAGTGCTTTTACCAATGCATAAAATGCATGGAGAAGTCATTTCGAATGACTGGTCCTCAGTGTTGTGAGAACGATGACTGGTTAAAATTTTTGGTGGTTTCTTGTTCAGTCCATAGGCCTACATCATGTGGCAAACCGGTGAGCATGTGGCTCTATTAGTATAGGAGATACCTGAAAACATATCACACTTTTCATCATAGTGCTTTTTACCAATGCATAAAATGCATGGAGAAGTCATTTCGAATGACTGGTCCTCAGTGTTGTGAGAACGATGACTGGTTAAAAATTTTGTGGTGTTTCTTGTTTCAGTCCATAGGCCTACATCATGTGGCAAACCGGTGAGCATGTGGCTCTATTAGTATAGGAGATACCTGAAAACATATCACACTTTTCATCATAGTGCTTTTACCAATGCATAAAATGCATGGAGAAGTCATTTCGAATGACTGGTCCTCAGTGTTGTGAGAACGATGACTGGTTAAAATTTTTGGTGGTTTCTTGTTCAGTCCATAGGCCTACATCATGTGGCAAACCGGTGAGCATGTGGCTCTATTAGTATAGGAGATACCTGAAAACATATCAACACTTTTCATCATAGTGCTTTTACCAATGCATAAAATGCATGGAGAAGTCATTTCGAATGACTGGTCCTCAGTGTTGTGAGAACGATGACTGGTTAAAATTTTTGGTGGTTTCTTGTTCAGTCCCATAGGCCTACATCATGTGGCAAACCGGTGAGCATGTGGCTCTATTAGTATAGGAGATACCTGAAAACATATCACACTTTTCATCATAGTGCTTTTACCAATGCATAAAATGCATGGAGAAGTCATTTCGAATGACTGGTCCTCAGTGTTGTGAGAACGATGACTGGTTAAAATTTTGGTGGTTTCTTGTTCAGTCCATAGGCCTACATCATGTGGCAAACCGGTGAGCATGTGGCTCTATTAGTATAGGAGATACCTGAAAACATATCACACTTTTCATCATAGTGCTTTTACCAATGCATAAAATGCATGGAGAAGTCATTTCGAATGACTGGTCCTCAGTGTTGTGAGAACGATGACTGGTTAAAATTTTTGGTGGTTTCTTGTTCAGTCCATAGGCCCTACATCATGTGGCAAACCGGTGAGCATGTGGCTCTATTAGTATAGGAGATACCTGAAAACATATCACACTTTTCATCATAGTGCTTTTACCAATGCATAAAATGCATGGAGAAGTCATTTCGAATGACTGGTCCTCAGTGTTGTGAGAACTGATGACTGGTTAAAATTTTTGGTGGTTTCTTGTTCAGTCCATAGGCCTACATCATGTGGCAAACCGGTGAGCATGTGGCTCTATTAGTATAGGAGATACCTGAAAACATATCACACTTTTCATCATAGTGCTTTTACCAATGCATAAAATGCATGGAGAAGTCATTTCGAATGACTGGTCCTCAGTGTTGTGAGAACGATGACTGGTTAAAATTTTTGGTGGTTTCTTGTTCCAGTCCCATAGGCCTACATCATGTGGCAAACCGGTGAGCATGTGGCTCTATTAGTATAGGAGATACCTGAAAACATATCACACTTTTCATCATAGTGCTTTTACCAATGCATAAAATGCATGGAGAAGTCATTTCGAATGACTGGTCCTCAGTGTTGTGAGAACGATGACTGGTTAAAATTTTTGGTGGTTTTCTTGTTCAGTCCATAGGCCCTACATCATGTGGCAAACCGGTGAGCATGTGGCTCTATTAGTATAGGAGATACCTGAAAACATATCACACTTTTCATCATAGTGCTTTTACCAATGCATAAAATGCATGGAGAAGTCATTTCGAATGACTGGTCCTCAGTGTTGTGAGAACGATGACTGGTTAAAATTTTTGGTGGGTTTCTTGTTCAGTCCATAGGCCTACATCATGTGGCAAACCGGTGAGCATGTGGCTCTATTAGTATAGGAGATACCTGAAAAACATATCACACTTTTCATCATAGTGCTTTTACCAATGCATAAAATGCATGGAGAAGTCATTTCGAATGACTGGTCCTCAGTGTTGTGAGAACGATGACTGGTTAAAATTTTTGGTGGTTTCTTGTTCAGTCCATAGGCCTACATCATGTGGCAAACCGGTGAGCATGTGGCTCTATTAGTATAGGAGATACCTGAAAACATATCACACTTTTCATCATAGTGCTTTTACCAATGCATAAAATGCATGGAGAAGTCATTTCGAATGACTGGTCCTCAGTGTTGTGAGAACGATGACTGGTTAAAATTTTTGGTGGTTTCTTGTTCAGTCCATAGGCCTACATCATGTGGCAAACCGGTGAGCATGTGGCTCTATTAGTATAGGAGATACCTGAAAAACATATCACACTTTTCATCATAGTGCTTTTACCAATGCATAAAATGCATGGAGAAGTCATTTCGAATGACTGGTCCTCAGTGTTGTGAGAACGATGACTGGTTAAAATTTTTGGTGGTTTCTTGTTCAGTCCATAGGCCTACATCATGTGGCAAACCGGTGAGCATGTGGCTCTATTAGTATAGGAGATACCTGAAAACATATCACACTTTTCATCATAGTGCTTTTACCAATGCATAAAATGCATGGAGAAGTCATTTCGAATGACTGGTCCTCAGTGTTGTGAGAACGATGACTGGTTAAAATTTTTGGTGGTTTCTTGTTCAGTCCATAGGCCTACATCATGTGGCAAACCGGTGAGCATGTGGCTCTATTAGTATAGGAGATACCTGAAAACATATCACACTTTTCATCATAGTGCTTTTACCAATGCATAAAATGCATGGAGAAGTCATTTCGAATGACTGGTCCTCAGTGTTGTGAGAATGATGACTGGTTAAAATTTTTGGTGGTTTCTTGTTCAGTCCATAGGCCTACATCATGTGGCAAACCGGTGAGCATGTGGCTCTATTAGTATAGGAGATACCTGAAAACATATCACACTTTTCATCATAGTGCTTTTACCAATGCATAAAATGCATGGAGAAGTCATTTCGAATGACTGGTCCTCAGTGTTGTGAGAACGATGACTGGTTAAAATTTTTGGTGGTTTCTTGTTCAGTCCATAGGCCTACATCATGTGGCAAACCGGTGAGCATGTGGCTCTATTAGTATAGGAGATACCTGAAAACATATCACACTTTTCATCATAGTGCTTTTACCAATGCATAAAATGCATGGAGAAGTCATTTCGAATGACTGGTCCTCAGTGTTGTGAGAACGATGACTGGTTAAAATTTTTGGTGGTTTCTTGTTCAGTCCATAGGCCTACATCATGTGGCAAACCGGTGAGCATGTGGCTCTATTAGTATAGGAGATACCTGAAAACATATCACACTTTTCATCATAGTGCATTTACCAATGCATAAAATGCATGGAGAAGTCATTTCGAATGACTGGTCCTCAGTGTTGTGAGAACGATGACTGGTTAAAATTTTTGGTGGTTTCTTGTTCAGTCCATAGGCCTACATCATGTGGCAAACCGGTGAGCATGTGGCTCTATTAGTATAGGAGATACCTGAAAACATATCACACTTTTCATCATAGTGCTTTTACCAATGCATAAAATGCATGGAGAAGTCATTTTGAATGACTGGTCCTCAGTGTTGTGAGAACGATGACTGGTTAAAATTTTTGGTGGTTTCTTGTTCAGTCCATAGGCCTACATCATGTGGCAAACCGGTGAGCATGTGGCTCTATTAGTATAGGAGATACCTGAAAACATATCACACTTTTCATCATAGTGCTTTTACCAATGCATAAAATGCATGGAGAAGTCATTTCAAATGACTGGTCCTCAGTGTTGTGAGAACGATGACTGGTTAAAATTTTTGGTGGTTTCTTGTTCAGTCCATAGGCCTACATCATGTGGCAAACCGGTGAGCATGTGGCTCTATTAGTATAGGAGATACCTGAAATCATATCACACTTTTCATCATAGTGCTTTTACCAATGCATAAAATGCATGGAGAAGTCATTTCGAATGACTGGTCCTCAGTGTTGTGAGAATGATGACTGGTTAAAATTTTTGGTGGTTTCTTGTTCAGTCCATAGGCCTACATCATGTGGCAAACCGGTGAGCATGTGGCTCTATTAGTATAGGAGATACCTGAAAACATATCACACTTTTCATCATAGTGCTTTTACCAATGCATAAAATGCATGGAGAAGTCATTTCGAATGACTGGTCCTCAGTGTTGTGAGAACGATGACTGGTTAAAATTTTTGGTGGTTTCTTGTTCAGTCCATAGGCCTACATCATGTGGCAAACCGGTGAGCATGTGGCTCTATTAGTATAGGAGATACCTGAAAACATATCACACTTTTCATCATAGTGCTTTTACCAATGCATAAAATGCATGGAGAAGTCATTTCGAATGACTGGTCCTCAGTGTTGTGAGAACGATGACTGGTTAAAATTTTTGGTGGTTTCTTGTTCAGTCCATAGGCCTACATCATGTGGCAAACCGGTGAGCATGTGGCTCTATTAGTATAGGAGATACCTGAAAACATATCACACTTTTCATCATAGTGCTTTTACCAATGCATAAAATGCATGGAGAAGTCATTTCGAATGACTGGTCCTCAGTGTTGTGAGAACGATGACTGGTTAAAATTTTTGGTGGTTTCTTGTTCAGTCCATAGGCCTACATCATGTGGCAAACCGGTGAGCATGTGGCTCTATTAGTATAGGAGATACCTGAAAACATATCACACTTTTCATCATAGTGCTTTTACCAATGCATAAAATGCATGGAGAAGTCATTTCGAATGACTGGTCCTCAGTGTTGTGAGAACGATGACTGGTTAAAATTTTTGGTGGTTTCTTGTTCAGTCCATAGGCCTACATCATGTGGCAAACCGGTGAGCATGTGGCTCTATTAGTATAGGAGATACCTGAAAACATATCACACTTTTCATCATAGTGCTTTTACCAATGCATAAAATGCATGGAGAAGTCATTTCGAATGACTGGTCCTCAGTGTTGTGAGAACGATGACTGGTTAAAATTTTTGGTGGTTTCTTGTTCAGTCCATAGGCCTACATCATGTGGCAAACCGGTGAGCATGTGGCTCTATTAGTATAGGAGATACCTGAAAACATATCACACTTTTCATCATAGTGCTTTTACCAATGCATAAAATGCATGGAGAAGTCATTTCGAATGACTGGTCCTCAGTGTTGTGAGAACGATGACTGGTTAAAATTTTTGGTGGTTTCTTGTTCAGTCCATAGGCCTACATCATGTGGCAAACCGGTGAGCATGTGGCTCTATTAGTATAGGAGATACCTGAAAACATATCACACTTTTCATCATAGTGCTTTTACCAATGCATAAAATGAATGGAGAAGTCATTTCGAATGACTGGTCCTCAGTGTTGTGAGAACGATGACTGGTTAAAATTTTTGGTGGTTTCTTGTTCAGTCCATAGGCCTACATCATGTGGCAAACCGGTGAGCATGTGGCTCTATTAGTATAGGAGATACCTGAAAACATATCACACTTTTCATCATAGTGCTTTTACCAATGCATAAAATGCATGGAGAAGTCATTTCGAATGACTGGTCCTCAGTGTTGTGAGAACGATGACTGGTTAAAATTTTTGGTGGTTTCTTGTTCAGTCCATAGGCCTACATCATGTGGCAAACCGGTGAGCATGTGGCTCTATTAGTATAGGAGATACCTGAAAACATATCACACTTTTCATCATAGTGCTTTTACCAATGCATAAAATGCATGGAGAAGTCATTTCGAATGACTGGTCCTCAGTGTTGTGAGAACGATGACTGGTTAAAATTTTTGGTGGTTTCTTGTTCAGTCCATAGGCCTACATCATGTGGCAAACCGGTGAGCATGTGGCTCTATTAGTATAGGAGATACCTGAAAACATATCACACTTTTCATCATAGTGCTTTTACCAATGCATAAAATGAATGGAGAAGTCATTTCGAATGACTGGTCCTCAGTGTTGTGAGAACGATGACTGGTTAAAATTTTTGGTGGTTTCTTGTTCAGTCCATAGGCCTACATCATGTGGCAAACCGGTGAGCATGTGGCTCTATTAGTATAGGAGATACCTGAAAACATATCACACTTTTCATCATAGTGCTTTTACCAATGCATAAAATGCATGGAGAAGTCATTTCGAATGACTGGTCCTCAGTGTTGTGAGAACGATGACTGGTTAAAATTTTTGGTGGTTTCTTGTTCAGTCCATAGGCCTACATCATGTGGCAAACCGGTGAGCATGTGGCTCTATTAGTATAGGAGATACCTGAAAACATATCACACTTTTCATCATAGTGCTTTTACCAATGCATAAAATGCATGGAGAAGTCATTTCGAATGACTGGTCCTCAGTGTTGTGAGAACGATGACTGGTTAAAATTTTTGGTGGTTTCTTGTTCAGTCCATAGGCCTACATCATGTGGCAAACCGGTGAGCATGTGGCTCTATTAGTATAGGAGATGCCTGAAAACATATCACACTTTTCATCATAGTGCTTTTACCAATGCATAAAATGCATGGAGAAGTCATTTCGAATGACTGGTCCTCAGTGTTGTGAGAACGATGACTGGTTAAAATTTTTGGTGGTTTCTTGTTCAGTCCATAGGCCTACATCATGTGGCAAACCGGTGAGCATGTGGCTTTATTAGTATAGGAGATACCTGAAAACATATCACACTTTTCATCATAGTGCTTTTACCAATGCATAAAATGCATGGAGAAGTCATTTCGAATGACTGGTCCTCAGTGTTGTGAGAACGATGACTGGTTAAATTTTTTGGTGGTTTCTTGTTCAGTCCATAGGCCTACATCATGTGGCAAACCGGTGAGCATGTGGCTCTATTAGTATAGGAGATACCTGAAAACATATCACACTTTTCATCATAGTGCTTTTACCAATGCATAAAATGAGGACAACACTGAGGACCAGTCATTCGAAATGACTTCTCCATGCATTTTATGCATTGGTAAAAGCACTATGATGAAAAGTGTGATATGTTTTCAGGTATCTCCTATACTAATAGAGCCACATGCTCACCGGTTTGCCACATGATGTAGGCCTATGGACTGAACAAGAAACCACCAAAAATTTTAACCAGTCATCGTTCTCACAACACTGAGGACCAGTCATTCGAAATGACTTCTCCATGCATTTTATGCATTGGTAAAAGCACTATGATGAAAAGTGTGATATGTTTTCAGGTATCTCCTATACTAATAGAGCCACATGCTCACCGGTTTGCCACATGATGTAGGCCTATGGACTGAACAAGAAACCACCAAAAATTTTAACCAGTCATCGTTCTCACAACACTGAGGACCAGTCATTCGAAATGACTTCTCCATGCATTTTATGCATTGGTAAAAGCACTATGATGAAAAGTGTGATATGTTTTCAGGTATCTCCTATACTAATAGAGCCACATGCTCACCGGTTTGCCACATGTTGTAGGCCTATGGACTGAACAAGAAACCACCAAAAATTTTAACCAGTCATCGTTCTCACAACACTGAGGACCAGTCATTCGAAATGACTTCTCCATGCATTTTATGCATTGGTAAAAGCACTATGATGAAAAGTGTGATATGTTTTCAGGTATCTCCTATACTAATAGAGCCACATGCTCACCGGTTTGCCACATGATGTAGGCCTATGGACTGAACAAGAAACCACCAAAAATTTTAACCAGTCATCGTTCTCACAACACTGAGGACCAGTCATTCGAAATGACTTCTCCATGCATTTTATGCATTGGTAAAAGCACTATGATGAAAAGTGTGATATGTTTTCAGGTATCTCCTATACTAATAGAGCCACATGCTCACCGGTTTGCCACATGATGTAGGCCTATGGACTGATCAAGAAACCACCAAAAATTTTTTTTTTTTTTTTTTTTTTTTTTCCAAATAATTTTTATTGGGAATTTTAACTTTTAACAAGAAGGATAAGTTAGGAAGGGATGGAAAGGAAGGGTGGGATATGAGGGTAGGGAAAGATAAACCCCTATAGCAATAGGGGAGACTGGCAATCAATCAAGAAGACGGTTAGTGTAGTATAATAGGTTAAAGATAAGTAGCATAACGTAGCTATGTACAGATTTACTGATTAAACTAAACTTTTGTAGGTAAGCTATAAAAGTCGATTAATATGACATAATAGCTTAAAACGAAGTAACATAGTAATCTATGAAAATAGCGTAAATAATGCTTTGTAGAGGGTCGCTGAGTAAACACCTATTACTGTCGTAAAACAGAATGATACAGTGAACCATAAAACTGATATGACTAATGCTATGTGCGGGTTCGCGTACTGAACTAAGTGTTTGAGAGTAGGCTATAAAAATGACATACATAATACTTTATGTAGATTCGCTGAGTAAGCAGTTAGATATCGGTAATTAGTAGAATATGAATTTGAGTGCCCGTCATGGACTCTAAGCTTAATATAACGTAGATAGTAGCTTATCGTGTGCGGGATCACCTCCTGATGATCCCGTGGCAGTGTGGGCAGAAAGTCTGGCTCAGTATCAAGGCTAATTGTTGGGAAGAAAAAGAGATGTGACTTATAAGCGTAGTAATGATGAATGATTTTATACATGGGACAGGACTCCAAGTCAAGTAGGACAAGAGGGGACTCTAGGAGGGTTCAGACCATGTCGCTGCAGAAAGATCATACCCTCCTCCGGAGTTGCAATATGTTCAGTTCCAGACAGAAATTTCACCAAAATAGTGGAGGAGGGCGACCAAGAATACGCAAAATGGGACCTTCTGAGCTCCCGTGTGATGAATGAAAAATCACGTCGCTTTTTCAAGGTATCCTTAGACAAGTCTCTGAAGAATGTTAGATGGCCGTATGGGGAGAGCAGAAAACCTTTTTCAGAGGCGAGGTCAAACAGTTTACCCCTGACCCAGGCTGGAAAAAAGGAGACAATAATGTCTCTTGGCACATCTGATGGGAGGTGCACAGGTCTTTTAATTCTATAGACTCTTTCTGTAATATTGGGATCTTTGAGGTCAGGAAAGAATTTAGAAATCATTTTGTGAACATAGTTTTTCAAGTGAGGGGGTTTAACGGATTCTGGGACGCCCCTAATCTTTACGTTGCATCTACGTCTATGGTCCTCGAGAGTCGCCAAGTTACTTTTGAGTGAGTCTATGTCTCTTTGCAGATTTTCTAGTAGGGCTGAGGTCCCAGAAGGGGTTGGTAGAAGATCCGATTGGGGAGATTCACAGCCCCCAGAGGAAAAGTCCTCCATACTACTGTCTGAAGAAGAGTGCACAGAAGACTCGCATGAATCATGTGTTGGTGAAAAATGATCGCATAGGGAAGATCTAGAGGAAGATAAGGACGAGGAGGACTCCAGGCTTTCCGCAATGGATGACAACGCTTCCTTTATATATGACTCTGATGCTGCTGTCTCCGCATAAGGTGGCCCAGTGCTTGGCGGATTGAAAGATAGTAAGATTTTATCTTGTAGTAGAAATTGTTCCTTCATTGTTTTGTTGACACGGACGCAGAAATCTGTCATCAATTTGTCTATAAACCCAGTGAGAATTGTTTCTGTAGCTTTCATCTCCTCTGCATTGGAGTAAGAGCGTGTTGTTTCTATGGAGGAGTTCTCCTCCCCCTGACTGTGACAGACACTAGGTTTCCTCAATGGTGCCACTTGTGAGTGGCTATTTATTAGTGGGGTGTCGTCAGATGTGTTATTAACAAACTCAGCCTTGTGCCTCCCTGTCATCTGGTGTCCGGACTGAGGCACAAAAACAGGGGCTTCATAATTCAATATGCGGCTAGCAGCCTGTCTTGCAATGCTTCTGGCTGCAGCACCGCTGTTAGATGTGGGCGGGGTCGAGGGCGGGGTTTCATCCTCTCCCCTGCTCCCCGTCCCCGCCGGTGAATGCAGAGCCGCTGATCTATTTTTAGATGTTGCGCTGATCTGAGGCGCCGAAGGCGGCGGTCCCAGGGGCTGCGAGGCGGCAGCCGCCCGTGGAAAAGGCTCACCAGATCCTGTAGCCGGGCAGGTTTTCCTGCCTCTTGTAGCGGTGCCGCCGATGGCTGTGGGCGGAGCTCCAGCGTCTCTTCTGCCTCTCGGCCCCGCCTGTCCGAGCGATGCCGCCACTCCGGGACCCTTCCCGGCGGCCGCTCTGATGTGTGCTAAAGCAGCAGAGGGCCCCGGGGACTTCAGGGCGGGGGCCGCTTGTGAAAGGTGACGCTCCCTGTTTTCTCCGGCAGCTGGGCTCCGGATCCCCGCTCTGAAAGCAGGGCTGCCGCGCAACGTGGGCGTGGTTATGGGCGTGGTTTCGGCGCTGCTCCTTTCTCCCGGTCTCGTCTGCACAGGCGAGACCGCGACTTTGGGCCTACCTCCTGAGGTGGTCGCGGTCCGTGGGCCTCCCGAGTAAAGTCCTGCTGGTTTCAGCTTGGGGGCCGCTGTGGATGGGAGCTCATCCAGGGGTCTTCTTTTAAGTGATAAAACACAGGGGCTTGATGGCACCGGTGAGTGCAGCCTCTTGTCCTGTGAACGCATATCTGTAGCAAGGCCTTGGCTGGGATCTGCATGTCCCAGAGTTGCTTGTGCTTTCACAAAAGCCGCTCTCTTCATTATGTGTCCAAGTCCTGAAGGTTTTAAATAAAGATTTAAGCAGTTTTTTCCCAAAAAGTAAGCTTAATGCCGCTCATAATAAGGGATTTTTCAGGAGCTCCTGCAACACAGGTCTGCTCCTGATCCCCAGCAAGCCACGCCCCCCAAGAAACCACCAAAAATTTTAACCAGTCATCGTTCTCACAACACTGAGGACCAGTCATTCGAAATGACTTCTCCATGCATTTTATGCATTGGTAAAAGCACTATGATGAAAAGTGTGATATGTTTTCAGGTATCTCCTATACTAATAGAGCCACATGCTCACCGGTTTGCCACATGATGTAGGCCTATGGACTGAACAAGAAACCACCAAAAATTTTAACCAGTCATCGTTCTCACAACACTGAGGACCAGTCATTCGAAATGACTTCTCCATGCATTTTATGCATTGGTAAAAGCACTATTATGAAAAGTGTGATATGTTTTCAGGTATCTCCTATACTAATAGAGCCACATGCTCACCGGTTTGCACATGATGTAGGCCTATGGACTGAACAAGAAACCACCAAAAATTTTAACCAGTCATCGTTCTCACAACACTGAGGACCAGTCATTCGAAATGACTTCTCCATGCATTTTATGCATTGGTAAAAGCACTATGATGAAAAGTGTGATATGTTTTCAGGTATCTCCTATACTAATAGAGCCACATGCTCACCGGTTTGCCACATGATGTAGGCCTATGGACTGAACAAGAAACCACCAAAAATTTTAACCAGTCATCGTTCTCACAACACTGAGGACCAGTCATTCGAAATGACTTCTCCATGCATTTTATGCATTGGTAAAAGCACTATGATGAAAAGTGTGATATGTTTTCAGGTATCTCCTATACTAATAGAGCCACATGCTCACCGGTTTGCCACATGATGTAGGCCTATGGACTGAACAAGAAACCACCAAAAATTTTAACCAGTCATCGTTCTCACAACACTGAGGACCAGTCATTCGAAATGACTTCTCCATGCATTTTATGCATTGGTAAAAGCACTATGATGAAAAGTGTGATATGTTTTCAGGTATCTCCTATACTAATAGAGCCACATGCTCACCGGTTTGCCACATGATGTAGGCCTATGGACTGAACAAGAAACCACCAAAAATTTTAACCAGTCATCGTTCTCACAACACTGAGGACCAGTCATTCGAAATGACTTCTCCATGCATTTTATGCATTGGTAAAAGCACTATGATGAAAAGTGTGATATGTTTTCAGGTATCTCCTATACTAATAGAGACACATGCTCACCGGTTTGCCACATGATGTAGGCCTATGGACTGAACAAGAAACCACCAAAAATTTTAACCAGTCATCGTTCTCACAACACTGAGGACCAGTCATTCGAAATGACTTCTCCATGCATTTTATGCATTGGTAAAAGCATTATGATGAAAAGTGTGATATGTTTTCAGGTATCTCCTATACTAATAGAGCCACATGCTCACCGGTTTGCCACATGATGCAGGCCTATGGACTGAACAAGAAACCACCAAAAATTTTAACCAGTCATCGTTCTCACAACACTGAGGACCAGTCATTCGAAATGACTTCTCCATGCATTTTATGCATTGGTAAAAGCACTATGATGAAAAGTGTGATATGTTTTCAGGTATCTCTTATACTAATAGAGCCACATGCTCACCGGTTTGCCACATGATGTAGGCCTATGGACTGAACAAGAAACCACCAAAAATTTTAACCAGTCATCGTTCTCACAACACTGAGGACCAGTCATTCGAAATGACTTCTCCATGCATTTTATGCATTGGTAAAAGCACTATTATGAAAAGTGTGATATGTTTTCAGGTATCTCCTATACTAATAGAGCCACATGCTCACCGGTTTGCACATGATGTAGGCCTATGGACTGAACAAGAAACCACCAAAAATTTTAACCAGTCATCGTTCTCACAACACTGAGGACCAGTCATTCGAAATGACTTCTCCATGCATTTTATGCATTGGTAAAAGCACTATGATGAAAAGTGTGATATGTTTTCAGGTATCTCCTATACTAATAGAGCCACATGCTCACCGGTTTGCCACATGATGTAGGCCTATGGACTGAACAAGAAACCACCAAAAATTTTAACCAGTCATCGTTCTCACAACACTGAGGACCAGTCATTCGAAATGACTTCTCCATGCATTTTATGCATTGGTAAAAGCACTATGATGAAAAGTGTGATATGTTTTCAGGTATCTCCTATACTAATAGAGCCACATGCTCACCGGTTTGCCACATGATGTAGACCTATGGACTGAACAAGAAACCACCAAAAATTTTAACCAGTCATCGTTCTCACAACACTGAGGACCAGTCATTCGAAATGACTTCTCCATGCATTTTATGCATTGGTAAAAGCACTATGATGAAAAGTGTGATATGTTTTCAGGTATCTCCTATACTAATAGAGCCACATGCTCACCGGTTTGCCACATGATGTAGGCCTATGGACTGAACAAGAAACCACCAAAAATTTTAACCAGTCATCGTTCTCACAACACTGAGGACCAGTCATTCGAAATGACTTCTCCATGCATTTTATGCATTGGTAAAAGCACTATGATGAAAAGTGTGATATGTTTTCAGGTATCTCCTATACTAATAGAGACACATGCTCACCGGTTTGCCACATGATGTAGGCCTATGGACTGAACAAGAAACCACCAAAAATTTTAACCAGTCATCGTTCTCACAACACTGAGGACCAGTCATTCGAAATGACTTCTCCATGCATTTTATGCATTGGTAAAAGCACTATGATGAAAAGTGTGATATGTTTTCAGGTATCTCCTATACTAATAGAGCCACATGCTCACCGGTTTGCCACATGATGTAGGCCTATGGACTGAACAAGAAACCACCAAAAATTTTAACCAGTCATCGTTCTCACAACACTGAGGACCAGTCATTCGAAATGACTTCTCCATGCATTTTATGCATTGGTAAAAGCACTATGATGAAAAGTGTGATATGTTTTCAGGTATCTCCTATACTAATAGAGCCACATGCTCACCGGTTTGCCACATGATGTAGGCCTATGGACTGAACAAGAAACCACCAAAAATTTTAACCAGTCATCGTTCTCACAACACTGAGGACCAGTCATTCGAAATGACTTCTCCATGCATTTTATGCATTGGTAAAAGCACTATGATGAAAAGTGTGATATGTTTTCAGGTATCTCCTATACTAATAGAGCCACATGCTCACCGGTTTGCACATGATGTAGGCCTATGGACTGAACAAGAAACCACCAAAAATTTTAACCAGTCATCGTTCTCACAACACTGAGGACCAGTCATTCGAAATGACTTCTCCATGCATTTTATGCATTGGTAAAAGCACTATGATGAAAAGTGTGATATGTTTTCAGGTATCTCCTATACTAATAGAGCCACATGCTCACCGGTTTGCCACATGATGTAGGCCTATGGACTGAACAAGAAACCACCAAAAATTTTAACCAGTCATCGTTCTCACAACACTGAGGACCAGTCATTCGAAATGACTTCTCCATGCATTTTATGCATTGGTAAAAGCACTATGATGAAAAGTGTGATATGTTTTCAGGTATCTCCTATACTAATAGAGCCACATGCTCACCGGTTTGCCACATGATGTAGGCCTATGGACTGAACAAGAAACCACCAAAAATTTTAACCAGTCATCGTTCTCACAACACTGAGGACCAGTCATTCGAAATGACTTCTCCATGCATTTTATGCATTGGTAAAAGCACTATGATGAAAAGTGTGATATGTTTTCAGGTATCTCCTATACTAATAGAGCCACATGCTCACCGGTTTGCCACATGATGTAGGCCTATGGACTGAACAAGAAACCACCAAAAATTTTAACCAGTCATCGTTCTCACAACACTGAGGACCAGTCATTCGAAATGACTTCTCCATGCATTTTATGCATTGGTAAAAGCACTATGATGAAAAGTGTGATATGTTTTCAGGTATCTCCTATACTAATAGAGACACATGCTCACCGGTTTGCCACATGATGTAGGCCTATGGACTGAACAAGAAACCACCAAAAATTTTAACCAGTCATCGTTCTCACAACACTGAGGACCAGTCATTCGAAATGACTTCTCCATGCATTTTATGCATTGGTAAAAGCATTATGATGAAAAGTGTGATATGTTTTCAGGTATCTCCTATACTAATAGAGCCACATGCTCACCGGTTTGCCACATGATGCAGGCCTATGGACTGAACAAGAAACCACCAAAAATTTTAACCAGTCATCGTTCTCACAACACTGAGGACCAGTCATTCGAAATGACTTCTCCATGCATTTTATGCATTGGTAAAAGCACTATGATGAAAAGTGTGATATGTTTTCAGGTATCTCTTATACTAATAGAGCCACATGCTCACCGGTTTGCCACATGATGTAGGCCTATGGACTGAACAAGAAACCACCAAAAATTTTAACCAGTCATCGTTCTCACAACACTGAGGACCAGTCATTCGAAATGACTTCTCCATGCATTTTATGCATTGGTAAAAGCACTATTATGAAAAGTGTGATATGTTTTCAGGTATCTCCTATACTAATAGAGCCACATGCTCACCGGTTTGCACATGATGTAGGCCTATGGACTGAACAAGAAACCACCAAAAATTTTAACCAGTCATCGTTCTCACAACACTGAGGACCAGTCATTCGAAATGACTTCTCCATGCATTTTATGCATTGGTAAAAGCACTATGATGAAAAGTGTGATATGTTTTCAGGTATCTCCTATACTAATAGAGCCACATGCTCACCGGTTTGCCACATGATGTAGGCCTATGGACTGAACAAGAAACCACCAAAAATTTTAACCAGTCATCGTTCTCACAACACTGAGGACCAGTCATTCGAAATGACTTCTCCATGCATTTTATGCATTGGTAAAAGCACTATGATGAAAAGTGTGATATGTTTTCAGGTATCTCCTATACTAATAGAGCCACATGCTCACCGGTTTGCCACATGATGTAGACCTATGGACTGAACAAGAAACCACCAAAAATTTTAACCAGTCATCGTTCTCACAACACTGAGGACCAGTCATTCGAAATGACTTCTCCATGCATTTTATGCATTGGTAAAAGCACTATGATGAAAAGTGTGATATGTTTTCAGGTATCTCCTATACTAATAGAGCCACATGCTCACCGGTTTGCCACATGATGTAGGCCTATGGACTGAACAAGAAACCACCAAAAATTTTAACCAGTCATCGTTCTCACAACACTGAGGACCAGTCATTCGAAATGACTTCTCCATGCATTTTATGCATTGGTAAAAGCACTATGATGAAAAGTGTGATATGTTTTCAGGTATCTCCTATACTAATAGAGACACATGCTCACCGGTTTGCCACATGATGTAGGCCTATGGACTGAACAAGAAACCACCAAAAATTTTAACCAGTCATCGTTCTCACAACACTGAGGACCAGTCATTCGAAATGACTTCTCCATGCATTTTATGCATTGGTAAAAGCACTATGATGAAAAGTGTGATATGTTTTCAGGTATCTCCTATACTAATAGAGCCACATGCTCACCGGTTTGCCACATGATGTAGGCCTATGGACTGAACAAGAAACCACCAAAAATTTTAACCAGTCATCGTTCTCACAACACTGAGGACCAGTCATTCGAAATGACTTCTCCATGCATTTTATGCATTGGTAAAAGCACTATGATGAAAAGTGTGATATGTTTTCAGGTATCTCCTATACTAATAGAGCCACATGCTCACCGGTTTGCCACATGATGTAGGCCTATGGACTGAACAAGAAACCACCAAAAATTTTAACCAGTCATCGTTCTCACAACACTGAGGACCAGTCATTCGAAATGACTTCTCCATGCATTTTATGCATTGGTAAAAGCACTATGATGAAAAGTGTGATATGTTTTCAGGTATCTCCTATACTAATAGAGCCACATGCTCACCGGTTTGCCACATGATGTAGGCCTATGGACTGAACAAGAAACCACCAAAAATTTTAACCAGTCATCGTTCTCACAACACTGAGGACCAGTCATTCGAAATGACTTCTCCATGCATTTTATGCATTGGTAAAAGCACTATGATGAAAAGTGTGATATGTTTTCAGGTATCTCCTATACTAATAGAGCCACATGCTCACCGGTTTGCCACATGATGTAGGCCTATGGACTGAACAAGAAACCACCAAAAATTTTAACCAGTCATCGTTCTCACAACACTGAGGACCAGTCATTCGAAATGACTTCTCCATGCATTTTATGCATTGGTAAAAGCACTATGATGAAAAGTGTGATATGTTTTCAGGTATCTCCTATACTAATAGAGCCACATGCTCACCGGTTTGCCACATGATGTAGGCCTATGGACTGAACAAGAAACCACCAAAAATTTTAACCAGTCATCGTTCTCACAACACTGAGGACCAGTCATTCGAAATGACTTCTCCATGCATTTTATGCATTGGTAAAAGCACTATGATGAAAAGTGTGATATGTTTTCAGGTATCTCCTATACTAATAGAGCCACATGCTCACCGGTTTGCCACATGATGTAGGCCTATGGACTGAACAAGAAACCACCAAAAATTTTAACCAGTCATCGTTCTCACAACACTGAGGACCAGTCATTCGAAATGACTTCTCCATGCATTTTATGCATTGGTAAAAGCACTATGATGAAAAGTGTGATATGTTTTCAGGTATCTCCTATACTAATAGAGCCACATGCTCACCGGTTTGCCACATGATGTAGGCCTATGGACTGAACAAGAAACCACCAAAAATTTTAACCAGTCATCGTTCTCACAACACTGAGGACCAGTCATTCGAAATGACTTCTCCATGCATTTTATGCATTGGTAAAAGCATTATGATGAAAAGTGTGATATGTTTTCAGGTATCTCCTATACTAATAGAGCCACATGCTCACCGGTTTGCCACATGCTGTAGGCCTATGGACTGAACAAGAAACCACCAAAAATTTTAACCAGTCATCGTTCTCACAACACTGAGGACCAGTCATTCGAAATGACTTCTCCATGCATTTTATGCATTGGTAAAAGCACTATGATGAAAAGTGTGATATGTTTTCAGGTATCTCCTATACTAATAGAGCCACATGCTCACCGGTTTGCCACATGATGTAGGCCTATGGACTGAACAAGAAACCACCAAAAATTTTAACCAGTCATCGTTCTCACAACACTGAGGACCAGTCATTCGAAATGACTTATCCATGCATTTTATGCATTGGTAAAAGCACTATGATGAAAAGTGTGATATGTTTTCAGGTATCTCCTATACTAATAGAGCCACATGCTCACCGGTTTGCCACATGATGTAGGCCTATGGACTGAACAAGAAAATACCAAAAATTTTAACCAGTCATCGTTCTCACAACACTGAGGACCAGTCATTCGAAATGACTTCTCCATGCATTTTATGCATTGGTAAAAGCACTATGATGAAAAGTGTGATATGTTTTCAGGTATCTCCTATACTAATAGAGCCACATGCTCACCGGTTTGCCACATGATGTAGGCATATGGACTGAACAAGAAACCAAAAAAATTTTAACCAGTCATCGTTCTCACAACACTGAGGGCCAGTCATTCGAATTGACTTCTCCATGCATTTTATGCATTGGTAAAAGCACTATGATGAAAAGTGTGATATGTTTTCAGGTATCTCCTATACTAATAGAGCCACATGCTCACCGATTTGCCACATGATGTAGGCCTATGGACTGAACAAGAAACCACCAAAAATTTTAACCAGTCATCGTTCTCACAACACTGAGGACCAGTCATTCGAAATGACTTCTCCATGCATTTTATGCATTGGTAAAAGCACTATGATGAAAAGTGTGATATGTTTTCAGGTATCTCCTATACTAATAGAGCCACATGCTCACCGGTTTGCCACATGATGTAGGCCTATGGACTGAACAAGAAACCACCAAAAATTTTAACCAGTCATCGTTCTCACAACACTGAGGACCAGTCATTCGAAATGACTTCTCCATGCATTTTATGCATTGGTAAAAGCACTATGATGAAAAGTGTGATGTTTTCAGGTATCTCCTATACTAATAGAGCCACATGCTCACCGGTTTGCCACATGATGTAGGCCTATGGACTGAACAAGAAACCACCAAAAATTTTAACCAGTCATCGTTCTCACAACACTGAGGACCAGTCATTCGAAATGACTTCTCCATGCATTTTATGCATTGGTAAAAGCACTATGATGAAAAGTGTGATATGTTTTCAGGTATCTCCTATACTAATAGAGCCACATGCTCACCGGTTTGCCACATGATGTAGGCCTATGGACTGAACAAGAAACCACCAAAAATTTTAACCAGTCATCGTTCTCACAACACTGAGGACCAGTCATTCGAAATGACTTCTCCATGCATTTTATGCATTGGTAAAAGCACTATGATGAAAAGTGTGATATGTTTTCAGGTATCTCCTATACTAATAGAGCCACATGCTCACCGGTTTGCCACATGATGTAGGCCTATGGACTGAACAAGAAACCACCAAAAATTTTAACCAGTCATCGTTCTCACAACACTGAGGACCAGTCATTCGAAATGACTTCTCCATGCATTTTATGCATTGGTAAAAGCACTATGATGAAAAGTGTGATATGTTTTCAGGTATCTCCTATACTAATAGAGCCACATGCTCACCGGTTTGCCACATGATGTAGGCCTATGGACTGAACAAGAAACCACGAAAAATTTTAACCAGTCATCGTTCTCACAACACTGAGGACCAGTCATTCGAAATGACTTCTCCATGCATTTTATGCATTGGTAAAAGCACTATGATGAAAAGTGTGATGTTTTCAGGTATCTCCTATACTAATAGAGCCACATGCTCACCGGTTTGCCACATGATGTAGGCCTATGGACTGAACAAGAAACCACCAAAAATTTTAACCAGTCATCGTTCTCACAACACTGAGGACCAGTCATTCGAAATGACTTCTCCATGCATTTTATGCATTGGTAAAAGCACTATGATAAAAAGTGTGATGTTTTCAGGTATCCCCTATACTAATAGAGCCACATGCTCACCGGTTTGCCACATGATGTAGGCCTATGGACTGAACAAGAAACCACCAAAAATTTTAACCAGTCATCGTTCTCACAACACTGAGGACCAGTCATTCGAAATGACTTCTCCATGCATTTTATGCATTGGTAAAAGCACTATGATGAAAAGTGTGATATGTTTTCAGGTATCTCCTATACTAATAGAGCCATATGCTCACCGATTTGCCACATGATGTAGGCCTATGGACTGAACAAGAAACCACCAAAAATTTTAACCAGTCATCGTTCTCACAACACTGAGGACCAGTCATTCGAAATGACTTCTCCATGCATTTTATGCATTGGTAAAAGCACTATGATGAAAAGTGTGATATGTTTTCAGGTATCTCCTATACTAATAGAGCCACATGCTCACCGGTTTGCCACATGATGTAGGCCTATGGACTGAACAAGAAACCACCAAAAATTTTAACCAGTCATCGTTCTCACAACACTGAGGACCAGTCATTCGAAATGACTTCTCCATGCATTTTATGCATTGGTAAAAGCACTATGATGAAAAGTGTGATGTTTTCAGGTATCTCCTATACTAATAGAGCCACATGCTCACCGGTTTGCCACATGATGTAGGCCTATGGACTGAACAAGAAACCACCAAAAATTTTAACCAGTCATCGTTCTCACAACACTGAGGACCAGTCATTCGAAATGACTTCTCCATGCATTTTATGCATTGGTAAAAGCACTATGATGAAAAGTGTGATATGTTTTCAGGTATCTCCTATACTAATAGAGCCACATGCTCACCGGTTTGCCACATGATGTAGGCCTATGGACTGAACAAGAAACCACCAAAAATTTTAACCAGTCATCGTTCTCACAACACTGAGGACCAGTCATTCGAAATGACTTCTCCATGCATTTTATGCATTGGTAAAAGCACTATGATGAAAAGTGTGATATGTTTTCAGGTATCTCCTATACTAATAGAGCCACATGCTCACCGGTTTGCCACATGATGTAGGCCTATGGACTGAACAAGAAACCACCAAAAATTTTAACCAGTCATCGTTCTCACAACACTGAGGACCAGTCATTCGAAATGACTTCTCCATGCATTTTATGCATTGGTAAAAGCACTATGATGAAAAGTGTGATATGTTTTCAGGTATCTCCTATACTAATAGAGCCACATGCTCACCGGTTTGCCACATGATGTAGGCCTATGGACTGAACAAGAAACCACCAAAAATTTTAACCAGTCATCGTTCTCACAACACTGAGGACCAGTCATTCGAAATGACTTCTCCATGCATTTTATGCATTGGTAAAAGCACTATGATGAAAAGTGTGATGTTTTCAGGTATCTCCTATACTAATAGAGCCACATGCTCACCGGTTTGCCACATGATGTAGGCCTATGGACTGAACAAGAAACCACCAAAAATTTTAACCAGTCATCGTTCTCACAACACTGAGGACCAGTCATTCGAAATGACTTCTCCATGCATTTTATGCATTGGTAAAAGCACTATGATGAAAAGTGTGATGTTTTCAGGTATCCCCTATACTAATAGAGCCACATGCTCACCGGTTTGCCACATGATGTAGGCCTATGGACTGAACAAGAAACCACCAAAAATTTTAACCAGTCATCGTTCTCACAACACTGAGGACCAGTCATTCGAAATGACTTCTCCATGCATTTTATGCATTGGTAAAAGCACTATGATGAAATGTGTGATATGTTTTCAGGTATCTCCTATACTAGTAGAGCCACTTGCTCACCGGTTTGCCACATGATGTAGGCCTATGGACTGAACAAGAAACCACCAAAAATTTTAACCAGTCATCGTTCTCACAACACTGAGGAGCAGTCATTCGAAATGACTTCTCCATGCATTTTATGCATTGGTAAAAGCACTATGATGAAAAGTGTGATATGTTTTCAGGTATCTCCTATACTAATAGAGCCACATGCTCACCGGTTTGCCACATGCTGTAGGCCTATGGACTGAACAAGAAACCACCAAAAATTTTAACCAGTCATCGTTCTCACAACACTGAGGACCAGTCATTCGAAATGACTTCTCCATGCATTTTATGCATTGGTAAAAGCACTATGATGAAAAGTGTGATATGTTTTCAGGTATCTCCTATACTAATAGAGCCACATGCTCACCGGTTTGCCACATGATGTAGGCCTATGGACTGAACAAGAAACCACCAAAAATTTTAACCAGTCATCATTCTCACAACACTGAGGACCAGTCATTCGAAATGACTTCTCCATGCATTTTATGCATTGGTAAAAGCACTATGATGAAAAGTGTGATATGTTTTCAGGTATCTCCTATACTAATAGAGCCACATGCTCACCGGTTTGCCACATGATGTAGGCCTATGGACTGAACAAGAAACCACCAAAAATTTTAACCAGTCATCGTTCTCACAACACTGAGGACCAGTCATTCGAAATGACTTCTCCATGCATTTTATGCATTGGTAAAAGCACTATGATGAAAAGTGTGATATGTTTTCAGGTATCTCCTATACTAATAGAGCCACATATTCACCGGTTTGCCACATGATGTAGGCCTATGGACTGAACAAGAAACCACCAAAAATTTTAACCAGTCATCGTTCTCACAACACTGAGGACCAGTCATTCGAAATGACTTCTCCATGCATTTTATGCATTGGTAAAAGCACTATGATGAAAAGTGTGATATGTTTTCAGGTATCTCCTATACTAATAGAGCCACATGCTCACCGGTTTGCCACATGATGTAGGCCTATGGACTGAACAAGAAACTACCAAAAATTTTAACCAGTCATCGTTCTCACAACACTGAGGACCAGTCATTCGAAATGACTTCTCCATGCATTTTATGCATTGGTAAAAGCACTATGATGAAAAGTGTGATATGTTTTCAGGTATCTCCTATACTAATAGAGCCACATGCTCACCGGTTTGCCACATGATGTAGGCCTATGGACTGAACAAGAAACCACCAAAAATTTTAACCAGTCATCGTTCTCACAACACTGAGGACCAGTCATTCGAAATGACTTCTCCATGCATTTTATGCCTTGGTAAAAGCACTATGATGAAAAGTGTGATATGTTTTCAGGTATCTCCTATACTAATAGAGCCACATGCTCACCGGTTTGCCACATGATGTAGGCCTATGGACTGAACAAGAAACCACCAAAAATTTTAACCAGTCATCGTTCTCACAACACTGAGGACCAGTCATTCGAAATGACTTCTCCATGCATTTTATGCATTGGTAAAAGCACTATGATGAAAAGTGTGATATGTTTTCAGGTATCTCCTATACTAATAGAGCCACATGCTCACCGGTTTGCCACATGATGTAGGCCTATGGACTGAACAAGAAACCACCAAAAATTTTAACCAGTCATCATTCTCACAACACTGAGGACCAGTCATTCGAAATGACTTCTCCATGCATTTTATGCATTGGTAAATGCACTATGATGAAAAGTGTGATATGTTTTCATGTATCTCCTATACTAATAGAGCCACATGCTCACCGGTTTGCCACATGATGTAGGCCTATGGACTGAACAAGAAACCACCAAAAATTTTAACCAGTCATCGTTCTCACAACACTGAGGACCAGTCATTCGAAATGACTTCTCCATGCATTTTATGCATTGGTAAAAGCACTATGATGAAAAGTGTGATATGTTTTCAGGTATCTCCTATACTATTCTCTTAATACAAGAGAAGATAGTATTCTGCTACAGATGGATCTGGATAAGTTGGAAACTTGGGCTGAAAGGTGGCAGATGAGGTTTAACAATGATAAATGTAAGGTTATACACATGGGAAGAGGGAATCAATATAACCATTACACACTGAACGGGAAACCACTGGGTAAATCTGACAGGGAGAAGGACTTGGGGATCCTAGTTAATGATAAACTTACCTGGAGCAGCCAGTGCCAGGCAGCAGCTGCCAAGGCAAACAGGATCATGGGGTGCATTAAAAGAGGTCTGGATACACATGATGAGAGCATTATACTGCCTCTGTACAAATCCCTAGTTAGACCGCACATGGAGTACTGTGTCCAGTTTTGGGCACCGGTGCTCAGGAAGGATATAATGGAACTAGAGAGAGTACAAAGGAGGGCAACAAAATTAATAAAGGGGATGGGAGAACTACAATACCCAGATAGATTAGCGAAATTAGGATTATTTAGTCTAGAAAAAAGACGACTGAGGGGCGATCTAATAACCATGTATAAGTATATAAGGGGACAATACAAATATCTCGCTGAGGATCTGTTTATACCAAGGAAGGTGACTGGCACAAGGGGGCATTCTTTGCGTCTGGAGGAGAGAAGGTTTTTCCACCAACATAGAAGAGGATTCTTTACTGTTAGGGCAGTGAGAATCTGGAATTGCTTGCCTGAGGAGGTGGTGATGGCGAACTCAGTCGAGGGGTTCAAGAGAGGCCTGGATGTCTTCCTGGAGCAGAACAATATTGCATCATACAATTATTAGGTTCTGTAGAAGGACGTAGATCTGGGTATTTATTATGATGGAATATAGGCTGAACTGGATGGACAAATGTCTTTTTTCGGCCTTACTAACTATGTTACTATGTTACTATGTTACTAATAGAGCCACATGCTCACCGGTTTGCCACATGATGTAGGCCTATGGACTGAACAAGAAACCACCAAAAATTTTAACCAGTCATCGTTCTCACAACACTGAGGACCAGTCATTCGAAATGACTTCTCCATGCATTTTATGCATTGGTAAAAGCACTATGATGAAAAGTGTGATATGTTTTCAGGTATCTCCTATACTAATAGAGCCACATGCTCACCGGTTTGCCACATGATGTAGGCCTATGGACTGAACAAGAAACCACCAAAAATTTTAACCAGTCATCGTTCTCACAACACTGAGGACCAGTCATTCGAAATGACTTCTCCATGCATTTTATGCATTGGTAAAAGCACTATGATGAAAAGTGTGATATGTTTTCAGTTATCTCCTATACTAATAGAGCCACATGCTCACCGGTTTGCCACATGATGTAGGCCTATGGACTGAACAAGAAACCACCAAAAATTTTAACCAGTCATCGTTCTCACAACACTGAGGACCAGTCATTCGAAATGACTTCTCCATGCATTTTATGCATTGGTAAAAGCACTATGATGAAAAGTGTGATGTTTTCAGGTATCCCCTATACTAATAGAGCCACATGCTCACCGGTTTGCCACATGATGTAGGCCTATGGACTGAACAAGAAACCACCAAAAATTTTAACCAGTCATCGTTCTCACAACACTGAGGACCAGTCATTCGAAATGACTTCTCCATGCATTTTATGCATTGGTAAAAGCACTATGATGAAAAGTGTGATATGTTTTCAGGTATCTCCTATACTAATAGAGCCACATGCTCACCAGTTTGCCACATGATGTAGGCCTATGGACTGAACAAGAAACCACCAAAAATTTTAACCAGTCATCGTTCTCACAACACTGAGGACCAGTCATTCGAAATGACTTCTCCATGCATTTTATGCATTGGTAAAAGCACTATGATGAAAAGTGTGATATGTTTTCAGGTATCTCCTATACTAATAGAGCCACATGCTCACCGGTTTGCCACATGATGTAGGCCTATGGACTGAACAAGAAACCACCAAAAATTTTAACCAGTCATCGTTCTCACAACACTGAGGACCAGTCATTCGAAATGACTTCTCCATTCATTTTATGCATTGGTAAAAGCACTATGATGAAAAGTGTGATATGTTTTCAGGTATCTCCTATACTAATAGAGCCACATGCTCACCGGTTTGCCACATGATGTAGGCCTATGGACTGAACAAGAAACCACCAAAAATTTTAACCAGTCATCGTTCTCACAACACTGAGGACCAGTCATTCGAAATGACTTCTCCATGCATTTTATGCATTGGTAAAAGCACTATGATGAAAAGTGTGATATGTTTTCAGGTATCTCCTATACTAATAGAGCCACATGCTCACCGGTTTGCCACATGATGTAGGCCTATGGACTGAACAAGAAACCACCAAAAATTTTAACCAGTCATCGTTCTCACAACACTGAGGACCAGTCATTCGAAATGACTTCTCCATGCATTTTATGCATTGGTAAAAGCACTATGATGAAAAGTGTGATATGTTTTCAGGTATCTCCTATACTAATAGAGCCACATATTCACCGGTTTGCCACATGATGTAGGCCTATGGACTGAACAAGAAACCACCAAAAATTTTAACCAGTCATCGTTCTCACAACACTGAGGACCAGTCATTCGAAATGACTTCTCCATGCATTTTATGCATTGGTAAAAGCACTATGATGAAAAGTGTGATATGTTTTCAGGTATCTCCTATACTAATAGAGCCACATGCTCACCGGTTTGCCACATGATGTAGGCCTATGGACTGAACAAGAAACTACCAAAAATTTTAACCAGTCATCGTTCTCACAACACTGAGGACCAGTCATTCGAAATGACTTCTCCATGCATTTTATGCATTGGTAAAAGCACTATGATGAAAAGTGTGATATGTTTTCAGGTATCTCCTATACTAATAGAGCCACATGCTCACCGGTTTGCCACATGATGTAGGCCTATGGACTGAACAAGAAACCACCAAAAATTTTAACCAGTCATCGTTCTCACAACACTGAGGACCAGTCATTCGAAATGACTTCTCCATGCATTTTATGCCTTGGTAAAAGCACTATGATGAAAAGTGTGATATGTTTTCAGGTATCTCCTATACTAATAGAGCCACATGCTCACCGGTTTGCCACATGATGTAGGCCTATGGACTGAACAAGAAACCACCAAAAATTTTAACCAGTCATCGTTCTCACAACACTGAGGACCAGTCATTCGAAATGACTTCTCCATGCATTTTATGCATTGGTAAAAGCACTATGATGAAAAGTGTGATATGTTTTCAGGTATCTCCTATACTAATAGAGCCACATGCTCACCGGTTTGCCACATGATGTAGGCCTATGGACTGAACAAGAAACCACCAAAAATTTTAACCAGTCATCAGTTCTCACAACACTGAGGACCAGTCATTCGAAATGACTTCTCCATGCATTTTATGCATTGGTAAAAGCACTATGATGAAAAGTGTGATATGTTTTCAGGTATCTCCTATACTAATAGAGCCACATGCTCACCGGTTTGCCACATGATGTAGGCCTATGGACTGAACAAGAAACCACCAAAAATTTTAACCAGTCATCGTTCTCACAACACTGAGGACCAGTCATTCGAAATGACTTCTCCATGCATTTTATGCATTGGTAAATGCACTATGATGAAAAGTGTGATATGTTTTCAGGTATCTCCTATACTAATAGAGCCACATGCTCACCGGTTTGCCACATGATGTAGGCCTATGGACTGAACAAGAAACCACCAAAAATTTTAACCAGTCATCGTTCTCACAACACTGAGGACCAGTCATTCGAAATGACTTCTCCATGCATTTTATGCATTGGTAAAAGCACTATGATGAAAAGTGTGATATGTTTTCAGGTATCTCCTATACTAATAGAGCCACATGCTCACCGGTTTGCCACATGATGTAGGCCTATGGACTGAACAAGAAACCACCAAAATTTTAACCAGTCATCGTTCTCACAACACTGAGGACCAGTCATTCGAAATGACTTCTCCATGCATTTTATGCATTGGTAAAAGCACTATGATGAAAAGTGTGATATGTTTTCAGGTATCTCCTATACTAATAGAGCCACATGCTCACCGGTTTGCCACATGATGTAGGCCTATGGAACTGAACAAGAAACCACCAAAAATTTTAACCAGTCATCGTTCTCACAACACTGAGGACCAGTCATTCGAAATGACTTCTCCATGCATTTTATGCATTGGTAAAAGCACTATGATGAAAAGTGTGATATGTTTTCAGGTATCTCCTATACTAATAGAGCCACATGCTCACCGGTTTGCCACATGATGTAGGCCTATGGACTGAACAAGAAACCACCAAAAATTTTAACCAGTCATCGTTCTCACAACACTGAGGACCAGTCATTCGAAATGACTTCTCCATGCATTTTATAGCATTGGTAAAAGCACTATGATGAAAAGTGTGATATGTTTTCAGGTATCTCCTATACTAATAGAGCCACATGCTCACCGGTTTGCCACATGATGTAGGCCTATGGACTGAACAAGAAACCACCAAAAATTTTAACCAGTCATCGTTCTCACAACACTGAGGACCAGTCATTCGAAATGACTTCTCCATGCATTTTATGCATTGGTAAAAGCACTATGATGAAAAGTGTGATATGTTTTCAGGTATCTCCTATACTAATAGAGCCACATGCTCACCGGTTTGCCACATGATGTAGGCCTATGGACTGAACAAGAAACCACCAAAAATTTTAACCAGTCATCGTTCTCACAACACTGAGGACCAGTCATTCGAAATGACTTCTCCATGCATTTTATGCATTGGTAAAAGCACTATGATGAAAAGTGTGATATGTTTTCAGGTATCTCCTATACTAATAGAGCCACATGCTCACCGGTTTGCCACATGATGTAGGCCTATGGACTGAACAAGAAACCACCAAAAATTTTAACCAGTCATCGTTCTCACAACACTGAGGACCAGTCATTCGAAATGACTTCTCCATGCATTTTATGCATTGGTAAAAGCACTATGATGAAAAGTGTGATATGTTTTCAGGTATCTCCTATACTAATAGAGCCACATGCTCACCGGTTTGCCACATGATGTAGGCCTATGGACTGAACAAGAAACCACCAAAAATTTTAACCAGTCATCGTTCTCACAACACTGAGGACCAGTCATTCGAAATGACTTCTCCATGCATTTTATGCATTGGTAAAAGCACTATGATGAAAAGTGTGATATGTTTTCAGGTATCTCCTATACTAATAGAGCCACATGCTCACCGGTTTGCCACATGATGTAGGCCTATGGACTGAACAAGAAACCACCAAAAATTTTAACCAGTCATCGTTCTCACAACACTGAGGACCAGTCATTCGAAATGACTTCTCATGCATTTTATGCATTGGTAAAAGCACTATGATGAAAAGTGTGATATGTTTTCAGGTATCTCCTATACTAATAGAGCCACATGCTCACCGGTTTGCCACATGATGTAGGCCTATGGACTGAACAAGAAACCACCAAAAATTTTAACCAGTCATCGTTCTCACAACACTGAGGACCAGTCATTCGAAATGACTTCTCCATGCATTTTATGCATTGGTAAAAGCACTATGATGAAAAGTGTGATATGTTTTCAGGTATCTCCTATACTAATAGAGCCACATGCTCACCGGTTTGCCACATGATGTAGGCCTATGGACTGAACAAGAAACCACCAAAAATTTTAACCAGTCATCGTTCTCACAACACTGAGGACCAGTCATTCGAAATGACTTCTCCATGCATTTTATGCATTGGTAAAAGCACTATGATGAAAAGTGTGATATGTTTTCAGGTATCTCCTATACTAATAGAGCCACATGCTCACCGGTTTGCCACATGATGTAGGCCTATGGACTGAACAAGAAACCACCAAAAATTTTAACCAGTCATCGTTCTCACAACACTGAGGACCAGTCATTCGAAATGACTTCTCCATGCATTTTATGCATTGGTAAAAGCACTATGATGAAAAGTGTGATATGTTTTCAGGTATCTCCTATACTAATAGAGCCACATGCTCACCGGTTTGCCACATGATGTAGGCCTATGGACTGAACAAGAAACCACCAAAAATTTTAACCAGTCATCGTTCTCACAACACTGAGGACCAGTCATTCGAAATGACTTCTCCATGCATTTTATGCATTGGTAAAAGCACTATGATGAAAAGTGTGATATGTTTTCAGGTATCTCCTATACTAATAGAGCCACATGCTCACCGGTTTGCCACATGATGTAGGCCTATGGACTGAACAAGAAACCACCAAAAATTTTAACCAGTCATCGTTCTCACAACACTGAGGACCAGTCATTCGAAATGACTTCTCCATGCATTTTATGCATTGGTAAAAGCACTATGATGAAAAGTGTGATATGTTTTCAGGTATCTCCTATACTAATAGAGCCACATGCTCACCGGTTTGCCACATGATGTAGGCCTATGGACTGAACAAGAAACCACCAAAAATTTTAACCAGTCATCGTTCTCACAACACTGAGGACCAGTCATTCGAAATGACTTCTCCATGCATTTTATGCATTGGTAAAAGCACTATGATGAAAAGTGTGATATGTTTTCAG
Source organism: Ranitomeya imitator (assembly GCF_032444005.1). Lineage (NCBI taxonomy): Eukaryota > Metazoa > Chordata > Amphibia > Anura > Dendrobatidae > Ranitomeya > Ranitomeya imitator. Next base: position 82,546 of record NW_027194450.1, read on the forward strand.
GTATCTCCTATACTAATAGAGCCACATGCTCACCGGTTTGCCACATGATGTAGGCCTATGGACTGAACAAGAAACCACCAAAAATTTTAACCAGTCATCGTTCTCACAACACTGAGGACCAGTCATTCGAAATGACTTCTCCATGCATTTTATGCATTGGTAAAAGCACTATGATGAAAAGTGTGATATGTTTTCAGGTATCTCCTATACTAATAGAGCCACATGCTCACCGGTTTGCCACATGATGTAGGCCTATGGACTGAACAAGAAACCACCAAAAATTTTAACCAGTCATCGTTCTCACAACACTGAGGACCAGTCATTCGAAATGACTTCTCCATGCATTTTATGCATTGGTAAAAGCACTATGATGAAAAGTGTGATATGTTTTCAGGTATCTCCTATACTAATAGAGCCACATGCTCACCGGTTTGCCACATGATGTAGGCCTATGGACTGAACAAGAAACCACCAAAAATTTTAACCAGTCATCGTTCTCACAACACTGAGGACCAGTCATTCGAAATGACTTCTCCATGCATTTTATGCATTGGTAAAAGCACTATGATGAAAAGTGTGATATGTTTTCAGGTATCTCCTATACTAATAGAGCCACATGCTCACCGGTTTGCCACATGATGTAGGCCTATGGACTGAACAAGAAACCACCAAAAATTTTAACCAGTCATCGTTCTCACAACACTGAGGACCAGTCATTCGAAATGACTTCTCCATGCATTTTATGCATTGGTAAAAGCACTATGATGAAAAGTGTGATATGTTTTCAGGTATCTCCTATACTAATAGAGCCACATGCTCACCGGTTTGCCACATGATGTAGGCCTATGGACTGAACAAGAAACCACCAAAAATTTTAACCAGTCATCGTTCTCACAACACTGAGGACCAGTCATTCGAAATGACTTCTCCATGCATTTTATGCATTGGTAAAAGCACTATGATGAAAAGTGTGATATGTTTTCAGGTATCTCCTATACTAATAGAGCCACATGCTCACCGGTTTGCCACATGATGTAGGCCTATGGACTGAACAAGAAACCACCAAAAATTTTAACCAGTCATCGTTCTCACAACACTGAGGACCAGTCATTCGAAATGACTTCTCCATGCATTTTATGCATTGGTAAAAGCACTATGATGAAAAGTGTGATATGTTTTCAGGTATCTCCTATACTAATAGAGCCACATGCTCACCGGTTTGCCACATGATGTAGGCCTATGGACTGAACAAGAAACCACCAAAAATTTTAACCAGTCATCGTTCTCACAACACTGAGGACCAGTCATTCGAAATGACTTCTCCATGCATTTTATGCATTGGTAAAAGCACTATGATGAAAAGTGTGAGATATGTTTTCAGGTATCTCCTATACTAATAGAGCCACATGCTCACCGGTTTGCCACATGATGTAGGCCTATGGACTGAACAAGAAACCACCAAAAATTTTAACCAGTCATCGTTCTCACAACACTGAGGACCAGTCATTCGAAATGACTTCTCCATGCATTTTATGCATTGGTAAAAGCACTATGATGAAAAGTGTGATATGTTTTTCAGGTATCTCCTATACTAATAGAGCCACATGCTCACCGGTTTGCCACATGATGTAGGCCTATGGACTGAACAAGAAACCACCAAAAATTTTATCCAGTCATCGTTCTCACAACACTGAGGACCAGTCATTCGAAATGACTTCTCCATGCATTTTATGCATTGGTAAAAGCACTATGATGAAAAGTGTGATATGTTTTCAGGTATCTCCTATACTAATAGAGCCACATGCTCACCGGTTTGCCACATGATGTAGGCCTATGGACTGAACAAGAAACCACCAAAAATTTTAACCAGTCATCGTTCTCACAACACTGAGGACCAGTCATTCGAAATGACTTCTCCATGCATTTTATGCATTGGTAAAAGCACTATGATGAAAAGTGTGATATGTTTTCAGGTATCTCCTATACTAATAGAGCCACATGCTCACCGGTTTGCCACATGATGTAGGCCTATGGACTGAACAAGAAACCACCAAAAATTTTAACCAGTCATCGTTCTCACAACACTGAGGACCAGTCATTCGAAATGACTTCTCCATGCATTTTATGCATTGGTAAAAGCACTATGATGAAAAGTGTGATATGTTTTCAGGTATCTCCTATACTAATAGAGCCACATGCTCACCGGTTTGCCACATGATGTAGGCCTATGGACTGAACAAGAAACCACCAAAAATTTTAACCAGTCATCGTTCTCACAACACTGAGGACCAGTCATTCGAAATGACTTCTCCATGCATTTTATGCATTGGTAAAAGCACTATGATGAAAAGTGTGATATGTTTTCAGGTATCTCCTATACTAATAGAGCCACATGCTCACCGGTTTGCCACATGATGTAGGCCTATGGACTGAACAAGAAACCACCAAAAATTTTAACCAGTCATCGTTCTCACAACACTGAGGACCAGTCATTCGAAATGACTTCTCCATGCATTTTATGCATTGGTAAATGCACTATGATGAAAAGTGTGATATGTTTTCAGGTATCTCCTATACTAATAGAGCCACATGCTCACCGGTTTGCCACATGATGTAGGCCTATGGACTGAACAAGAAACCACCAAAAATTTTAACCAGTCATCGTTCTCACAACACTGAGGACCAGTCATTCGAAATGACTTCTCCATGCATTTTATGCATTGGTAAAAGCACTATGATGAAAAGTGTGATATGTTTTCAGGTATCTCCTATACTAATAGAGCCACATGCTCACCGGTTTGCCACATGATGTAGGCCTATGGACTGAACAAGAAACCACCAAAAATTTTAACCAGTCATCGTTCTCACAACACTGAGGACCAGTCATTCGAAATGACTTCTCCATGCATTTTATGCATTGGTAAAAGCACTATGATGAAAAGTGTGATATGTTTTCAGGTATCTCCTATACTAATAGAGCCACATGCTCACCGGTTTGCCACATGATGTAGGCCTATGGACTGAACAAGAAACCAGAAACCACCAAAAATTTTAACCAGTCATCGTTCTCACAACACTGAGGACCAGTCATTCGAAATGACTTCTCCATGCATTTTATGCATTGGTAAAAGCACTATGATGAAAAGTGTGATATGTTTTCAGGTATCTCCTATACTAATAGAGCCACATGCTCACCGGTTTGCCACATGATGTAGGCCTATGGACTGAACAAGAAACCACCAAAAATTTTAACCAGTCATCGTTCTCACAACACTGAGGACCAGTCATTCGAAATGACTTCTCCATGCATTTTATGCATTGGTAAAAGCACTATGATGAAAAGTGTGATATGTTTTCAGGTATCTCCTATACTAATAGAGCCACATGCTCACCGGTTTGCCACATGATGTAGGCCTATGGACTGAACAAGAAACCACCAAAAATTTTAACCAGTCATCGTTCTCACAACACTGAGGACCAGTCATTCGAAATGACTTCTCCATGCATTTTATGCATTGGTAAAAGCACTATGATGAAAAGTGTGATATGTTTTCAGGTATCTCCTATACTAATAGAGCCACATGCTCACCGGTTTGCCACATGATGTAGGCCTATGGACTGAACAAGAAACCACCAAAAATTTTAACCAGTCATCGTTCTCACAACACTGAGGACCAGTCATTCGAAATGACTTCTCCATGCATTTTATGCATTGGTAAAAGCACTATGATGAAAAGTGTGATATGTTTTCAGGTATCTCCTATACTAATAGAGCCACATGCTCACCGGTTTGCCACATGATGTAGGCCTATGGACTGAACAAGAAACCACCAAAAATTTTAACCAGTCATCGTTCTCACAACACTGAGGACCAGTCATTCGAAATGACTTCTCCATGCATTTTATGCATTGGTAAAAGCACTATGATGAAAAGTGTGATATGTTTTCAGGTATCTCCTATACTAATAGAGCCACATGCTCACCGGTTTGCCACATGATGTAGGCCTATGGACTGAACAAGAAACCACCAAAAATTTTAACCAGTCATCGTTCTCACAACACTGAGGACCAGTCATTCGAAATGACTTCTCCATGCATTTTATGCATTGGTAAAAGCACTATGATGAAAAGTGTGATATGTTTTCAGGTATCTCCTATACTAATAGAGCCACATGCTCACCGGTTTGCCACATGATGTAGGCCTATGGACTGAACAAGAAACCACCAAAAATTTTAACCAGTCATCGTTCTCACAACACTGAGGACCAGTCATTCGAAATGACTTCTCCATGCATTTTATGCATTGGTAAAAGCACTATGATGAAAAGTGTGATATGTTTTCAGGTATCTCCTATACTAATAGAGCCACATGCTCACCGGTTTGCCACATGATGTAGGCCTATGGACTGAACAAGAAACCACCAAAAATTTTAACCAGTCATCGTTCTCACAACACTGAGGACCAGTCATTCGAAATGACTTCTCCATGCATTTTATGCATTGGTAAAAGCACTATGATGAAAAGTGTGATATGTTTTCAGGTATCTCCTATACTAATAGAGCCACATGCTCACCGGTTTGCCACATGATGTAGGCCTATGGACTGAACAAGAAACCACCAAAAATTTTAACCAGTCATCGTTCTCACAACACTGAGGACCAGTCATTCGAAATGACTTCTCCATGCATTTTATGCATTGGTAAAAGCACTATGATGAAAAGTGTGATATGTTTTCAGGTATCTCCTATACTAATAGAGCCACATGCTCACCGGTTTGCCACATGATGTAGGCCTATGGACTGAACAAGAAACCACCAAAAATTTTAACCAGTCATCGTTCTCACAACACTGAGGACCAGTCATTCGAAATGACTTCTCCATGCATTTTATGCATTGGTAAAAGCACTATGATGAAAAGTGTGATATGTTTTCAGGTATCTCCTATACTAATAGAGCCACATGCTCACCGGTTTGCCACATGATGTAGGCCTATGGACTGAACAAGAAACCACCAAAAATTTTAACCAGTCATCGTTCTCACAACACTGAGGACCAGTCATTCGAAATGACTTCTCCATGCATTTTATGCATTGGTAAAAGCACTATGATGAAAAGTGTGATATGTTTTCAGGTATCTCCTATACTAATAGAGCCACATGCTCACCGGTTTGCCACATGATGTAGGCCTATGGACTGAACAAGAAACCACCAAAAATTTTAACCAGTCATCGTTCTCACAACACTGAGGACCAGTCATTCGAAATGACTTCTCCATGCATTTTATGCATTGGTAAAAGCACTATGATGAAAAGTGTGATATGTTTTCAGGTATCTCCTATACTAATAGAGCCACATGCTCACCGGTTTGCCACATGATGTAGGCCTATGGACTGAACAAGAAACCACCAAAAATTTTAACCAGTCATCGTTCTCACAACACTGAGGACCAGTCATTCGAAATGACTTCTCCATGCATTTTATGCATTGGTAAAAGCACTATGATGAAAAGTGTGATATGTTTTCAGGTATCTCCTATACTAATAGAGCCACATGCTCACCGGTTTGCCACATGATGTAGGCCTATGGACTGAACAAGAAACCACCAAAAATTTTAACCAGTCATCGTTCTCACAACACTGAGGACCAGTCATTCGAAATGACTTCTCCATGCATTTTATGCATTGGTAAAAGCACTATGATGAAAAGTGTGATATGTTTTCAGGTATCTCCTATACTAATAGAGCCACATGCTCACCGGTTTGCCACATGATGTAGGCCTATGGACTGAACAAGAAACCACCAAAAATTTTAACCAGTCATCGTTCTCACAACACTGAGGACCAGTCATTCGAAATGACTTCTCCATGCATTTTATGCATTGGTAAAAGCACTATGATGAAAAGTGTGATATGTTTTCAGGTATCTCCTATACTAATAGAGCCACATGCTCACCGGTTTGCCACATGATGTAGGCCTATGGACTGAACAAGAAACCACCAAAAATTTTAACCAGTCATCGTTCTCACAACACTGAGGACCAGTCATTCGAAATGACTTCTCCATGCATTTTATGCATTGGTAAAAGCACTATGATGAAAAGTGTGATATGTTTTCAGGTATCTCCTATACTAATAGAGCCACATGCTCACCGGTTTGCCACATGATGTAGGCCTATGGACTGAACAAGAAACCACCAAAAATTTTAACCAGTCATCGTTCTCACAACACTGAGGACCAGTCATTCGAAATGACTTCTCCATGCATTTTATGCATTGGTAAAAGCACTATGATGAAAAGTGTGATATGTTTTCAGGTATCTCCTATACTAATAGAGCCACATGCTCACCGGTTTGCCACATGATGTAGGCCTATGGACTGAACAAGAAACCACCAAAAATTTTAACCAGTCATCGTTCTCACAACACTGAGGACCAGTCATTCGAAATGACTTCTCCATGCATTTTATGCATTGGTAAAAGCACTATGATGAAAAGTGTGATATGTTTTCAGGTATCTCCTATACTAATAGAGCCACATGCTCACCGGTTTGCCACATGATGTAGGCCTATGGACTGAACAAGAAACCACCAAAAATTTTAACCAGTCATCGTTCTCACAACACTGAGGACCAGTCATTCGAAATGACTTCTCCATGCATTTTATGCATTGGTAAAAGCACTATGATGAAAAGTGTGATATGTTTTCAGGTATCTCCTATACTAATAGAGCCACATGCTCACCGGTTTGCCACATGATGTAGGCCTATGGACTGAACAAGAAACCACCAAAAATTTTAACCAGTCATCGTTCTCACAACACTGAGGACCAGTCATTCGAAATGACTTCTCCATGCATTTTATGCATTGGTAAAAGCACTATGATGAAAAGTGTGATATGTTTTCAGGTATCTCCTATACTAATAGAGCCACATGCTCACCGGTTTGCCACATGATGTAGGCCTATGGACTGAACAAGAAACCACCAAAAATTTTAACCAGTCATCGTTCTCACAACACTGAGGACCAGTCATTCGAAATGACTTCTCCATGCATTTTATGCATTGGTAAAAGCACTATGATGAAAAGTGTGATATGTTTTCAGGTATCTCCTATACTAATAGAGCCACATGCTCACCGGTTTGCCACATGATGTAGGCCTATGGACTGAACAAGAAACCACCAAAAATTTTAACCAGTCATCGTTCTCACAACACTGAGGACCAGTCATTCGAAATGACTTCTCCATGCATTTTATGCATTGGTAAAAGCACTATGATGAAAAGTGTGATATGTTTTCAGGTATCTCCTATACTAATAGAGCCACATGCTCACCGGTTTGCCACATGATGTAGGCCTATGGACTGAACAAGAAACCACCAAAAATTTTAACCAGTCATCGTTCTCACAACACTGAGGACCAGTCATTCGAAATGACTTCTCCATGCATTTTATGCATTGGTAAAAGCACTATGATGAAAAGTGTGATGATATGTTTTCAGGTATCTCCTATACTAATAGAGCCACATGCTCACCGGTTTGCCACATGATGTAGGCCTATGGACTGAACAAGAAACCACCAAAAATTTTAACCAGTCATCGTTCTCACAACACTGAGGACCAGTCATTCGAAATGACTTCTCCATGCATTTTATGCATTGGTAAAAGCACTATGATGAAAAGTGTGATATGTTTTCAGGTATCTCCTATACTAATAGAGCCACATGCTCACCGGTTTGCCACATGATGTAGGCCTATGGACTGAACAAGAAACCACCAAAAATTTTAACCAGTCATCGTTCTCACAACACTGAGGACCAGTCATTCGAAATGACTTCTCCATGCATTTTCTGCATTGGTAAAAGCACTATGATGAAAAGTGTGATATGTTTTCAGGTATCTCCTATACTAATAGAGCCACATGCTCACCGGTTTGCCACATGATGTAGGCCTATGGACTGAACAAGAAACCACCAAAAATTTTAACCAGTCATCGTTCTCACAACACTGAGGACCAGTCATTCGAAATGACTTCTCCATGCATTTTATGCATTGGTAAAAGCACTATGATGAAAAGTGTGATATGTTTTCAGGTATCTCCTATACTAATAGAGCCACATGCTCACCGGTTTGCCACATGATGTAGGCCTATGGACTGAACAAGAAACCACCAAAAATTTTAACCAGTCATCGTTCTCACAACACTGAGGACCAGTCATTCGAAATGACTTCTCCATGCATTTTATGCATTGGTAAAAGCACTATGATGAAAAGTGTGATATGTTTTCAGGTATCTCCTATACTAATAGAGCCACATGCTCACCGGTTTGCCACATGATGTAGGCCTATGGACTGAACAAGAAACCACCAAAAATTTTAACCAGTCATCGTTCTCACAACACTGAGGACCAGTCATTCGAAATGACTTCTCCATGCATTTTATGCATTGGTAAAAGCACTATGATGAAAAGTGTGATATGTTTTCAGGTATCTCCTATACTAATAGAGCCACATGCTCACCGGTTTGCCACATGATGTAGGCCTATGGACTGAACAAGAAACCACCAAAAATTTTAACCAGTCATCGTTCTCACAACACTGAGGACCAGTCATTCGAAATGACTTCTCCATGCATATTATGCATTGGTAAAAGCACTATGATGAAAAGTGTGATATGTTTTCAGGTATCTCCTATACTAATAGAGCCACATGCTCACCGGTTTGCCACATGATGTAGGCCTATGGACTGAACAAGAAACCACCAAAAATTTTAACCAGTCATCGTTCTCACAACACTGAGGACCAGTCATTCGAAATGACTTCTCCATGCATTTTATGCACTGGTAAAAGCACTATGATGAAAAGTGTGATATGTTTTCAGGTATCTCCTATACTAATAGAGCCACATGCTCACCGGTTTGCCACATGATGTAGGCCTATGGACTGAACAAGAAACCACCAAAAATTTTAACCAGTCATCGTTCTCACAACACTGAGGACCAGTCATTCGAAATGACTTCTCCATGCATTTTATGCATTGGTAAAAGCACTATGATGAAAAGTGTGATATGTTTTCAGGTATCTCCTATACTAATAGAGCCACATGCTCACCGGTTTGCCACATGATGTAGGCCTATGGACTGAACAAGAAAGCACCAACAATTTTAACCAGTCATCGTTCTCACAACACTGAGGACCAGTCATTCGAAATGACTTCTCCATGCATTTTATGCATTGGTAAAAGCACTATGATGAAAAGTGTGATATGTTTTCAGGTATCTCCTATACTAATAGAGCCACATGCTCACCGGTTTGCCACATGATGTAGGCCTATGGACTGAACAAGAAACCACCAAAAATTTTAACCAGTCATCGTTCTCACAACACTGAGGACCAGTCATTCGAAATGACTTCTCCATGCATTTTATGCATTGGTAAAAGCACTATGATGAAAAGTGTGATATGTTTTCAGGTATCTCCTATACTAATAGAGCCACATGCTCACCGGTTTGCCACATGATGTAGGCCTATGGACTGAACAAGAAACCACCAAAAATTTTAACCAGTCATCGTTCTCCCAACACTGAGGACCAGTCATTCGAAATGACTTCTCCATGCATTTTATGCATTGGTAAAAGCACTATGATGAAAAGTGTGATATGTCTTCAGGTATCTCCTATACTAATAGAGCCACATGCTCACCGGTTTGCCACATGATGTAGGCCTATGGACTGAACAAGAAACCACCAAAAATTTTAACCAGTCATCGTTCTCACAACACTGAGGACCAGTCATTCGAAATGACTTCTCCATGCATTTTATGCATTGGTAAAAGCACTATGATGAAAAGTGTGATATGTTTTCAGGTATCTCCTATACTAATAGAGCCACATGCTCACCGGATTGCCACATGATGTAGGCCTATGGACTGAACAAGAAACCACCAAAAATTTTAACCAGTCATCGTTCTCACAACACTGAGGACCAGTCATTCGAAATGACTTCTCCATGCATTTTATGCATTGGTAAAAGCACTATGATGAAAAGTGTGATATGTTTTCAGGTATCTCCTATACTAATAGAGCCACATGCTCACCGGTTTGCCACACGATGTAGGCCTATGGACTGAACAAGAAACCACCAAAAATTTTAACCAGTCATCGTTCTCACAACACTGAGGACCAGTCATTCGAAATGACTTCTCCATGCATTTTATGCATTGGTAAAAGCACTATGATGAAAAGTGTGATATGTTTTCAGGTATCTCCTATACTAATAGAGCCACATGCTCACCGGTTTGCCACATGATGTAGGCCTATGGACTGAACAAGAAACCACCAAAAATTTTAACCAGTCATCGTTCTCACAACACTGAGGACCAGTCATTCGAAATGACTTCTCCATGCATTTTATGCATTGGTAAGAGCACTATGATGAAAAGTGTGATATGTTTTCAGGTATATCCTATACTAATAGAGCCACATGCTCACCGGTTTGCCACATGATGTAGGCCTATGGACTGAACAAGAAACCACCAAAACTTTTAACCAGTCATCGTTCTCACAACACTGAGGACCAGTCATTCGAAATGACTTCTCCATGCATTTTATGCATTGGTAAAAGCACTATGATGAAAAGTGTGATATGTTTTCAGGTATCTCCTATACTAATAGAGCCACATGCTCACCGGTTTGCCACACGATGTAGGCCTATGGACTGAACAAGAAACCACCAAAAATTTTAACCAGTCATCGTTCTCACAACACTGAGGACCAGTCATTCGAAATGACTTCTCCATGCATTTTATGCATTGGTAAAAGTACTATGATGAAAAGTGTGATATGTTTTCAGGTATCTCCAATACTAATAGAGCCACATGCTCACCGGTTTGCCACATGATGTAGGCCTATGGACTGAACAAGAAACCACCAAAAATTTTAACCAGTCATCGTTCTCACAACACTGAGGACCAGTCATTCGAAATGACTTCTCCATGCATTTTATGCATTGGTAAAAGCACTATGATGAAAAGTGTGATATGTTTTCAGGTATCTCCTATACTAATAGAGCCACATGCTCACCGGTTTGCCACATGATGTAGGCCTATGGACTGAACAAGAAACCACCAAAAATTTTAACCAGTCATCGTTCTCACAACACTGAGGACCAGTCATTCGAAATGACTTCTCCATGCATTTTATGCATTGGTAAAAGCACTATGATGAAAAGTGTGATATGTTTTCAGGTATCTCCTATACTAATAGAGCCACATGCTCACCGGTTTGCCACATGATGTAGGCCTATGGACTGAACAAGAAACCACCAAAAATTTTAACCAGTCATCGTTCTCACAACACTGAGGACCAGTCATTCGAAATGACTTCTCCATGCATTTTATGCATTGGTAAAAGCACTATGATGAAAAGTGTGATATGTTTTCAGGTATCTCCTATACTAATAGAGCCACATGCTCACCGGTTTGCCACATGATGTAGGCCTATGGACTGAACAAGAAACCACCAAAAATTTTAACCAGTCATCGTTCTCACAACACTGAGGACCAGTCATTCGAAATGACTTCTCCATGCATTTTATGCATTGGTAAAAGCACTATGATGAAAAGTGTGATATGTTTTCAGGTATCTCCTATACTAATAGAGCCACATGCTCACCGGTTTGCCACATGATGTAGGCCTATGGACTGAACAAGAAACCACCAAAAATTTTAACCAGTCATCGTTCTCACAACACTGAGGACCAGTCATTCGAAATGACTTCTCCATGCATTTTATGCATTGGTAAAAGCACTATGATGAAAAGTGTGATATGTTTTCAGGTATCCCCTATACTAATAGAGCCACATGCTCACCGGTTTGCCACATGATGTAGGCCTATGGACTGAACAAGAAACCACCAAAAATTTTAACCAGTCATCGTTATCACAACACTGAGGACCAGTCATTCGAAATGACTTCTCCATGCATTTTATGCATTGGTAAAAGCACTATGATGAAAAGTGTGATATGTTTTCAGGTATCTCCTATACTAATAGAGCCACATGCTCACCGGTTTGCCACATGATGTAGGCCTATGGACTGAACAAGAAACCACCAAAAATTTTAACCAGTCATCGTTCTCACAACACTGAGGACCAGTCATTCGAAATGACTTCTCCATGCATTTTATGCATTGGTAAAAGCACTATGATGAAAAGTGTGATATGTTTTCAGGTATCTCCTATACTAATAGAGCCACATGCTCACCGGTTTGCCACATGATGTAGGCCTATGGACTGAACAAGAAACCACCAAAAATTTTAACCAGTCATCGTTCTCACAACACTGAGGACCAGTCATTCGAAATGACTTCTCCATGCATTTTATGCACTGGTAAAAGCACTATGATGAAAAGTGTGATATGTTTTCAGGTATCTCCTATACTAATAGAGCCACATGCTCACCGGTTTGCCACATGATGAGGGCCTATGGACTGAACAAGAAACCACCAAAAATTTTAACCAGTCATCGTTCTCACAACACTGAGGACCAGTCATTCGAAATGACTTCTCCATGCATTTTATGCATTGGTAAAAGCACTATGATGAAAAGTGTGATATGTTTTCAGGTATCTCCTATACTAATAGAGCCACATGCTCACCGGTTTGCCACATGATGTAGGCCTATGGACTGAACAAGAAACCACCAAAAATTTTAACCAGTCATCGTTCTCACAACACTGAGGACCAGTCATTCGAAATGACTTCTCCATGCATTTTATGCATTGGTAAAAGCACTATGATGAAAAGTGTGATATGTTTTCAGGTATCTCCTATACTAATAGAGCCACATGATCACCGGTTTGCCACATGATGTAGGCCTATGGACTGAACAAGAAACCACCAAAAATTTTAACCAGTCATCGTTCTCACAACACTGAGGACCAGTCATTCGAAATGACTTCTCCATGCATTTTATGCATTGGTAAAAGCACTATGATGAAAAGTGTGATATGTTTTCAGGTATCCCCTATACTAATAGAGCCACATGCTCACCGGTTTGCCGCATGATGTAGGCCTATGGACTGAACAAGAAACCACCAAAAATTTTAACCAGTCATCGTTCTCACAACACTGAGGACCAGTCATTCGAAATGACTTCTCCATGCATTTTATGCATTGGTAAAAGCACTATGATGAAAAGTGTGATATGTTTTCAGGTATCTCCTATACTAATAGAGCCACATGCTCACCGGTTTGCCACATGATGTAGGCCTATGGACTGAACAAGAAACCACCAAAAATTTTAACCAGTCATCTTTCTCACAACACTGAGGACCAGTCATTCGAAATGACTTCTCCATGCATTTTATGCATTGGTAAAAGCACTATGATGAAAAGTGTGATATGTTTTCAGGTATCTCCTATACTAATAGAGCCACATGCTCACCGGTTTGCCACATGATGTAGGCCTATGGACTGAACAAGAAACCACCAAAAATTTTAACCAGTCATCGTTCTCACAACACTGAGGACCAGTCATTCGAAATGACTTCTCCATGCATTTTATGCATTGGTAAAAGCACTATGATGAAAAGTGTGATATGTTTTCAGGTATCTCCTATACCAATAGAGCCACATGCTCACCGGTTTGCCACATGATGTAGGCCTATGGACTGAACAAGAAACCACCAAAAATTTTAACCAGTCATCGTTCTCACAACACTGAGGACCAGTCATTCGAAATGACTTCTCCATGCATTTTATGCATTGGTAAAAGCACTATGATGAAAAGTGTGATATGTTTTCAGGTATCTCCTATACTAATAGAGCCACATGCTCACCGGTTTGCCACATGATGTAGGCCTATGGACTGAACAAGAAACCACCAAAAATTTTAACCAGTCATCGTTCTCACAACACTGAGGACCAGTCATTCGAAATGACTTCTCCATGCATTTTATGCATTGGTAAAAGCACTATGATGAAAAGTGTGATATGTTTTCAGGTATCTCCTATACTAATAGAGCCACATGCTCACCGATTTGCCACATGATGTAGGCCTATGGACTGAACAAGAAACTACCAAAAATTTTAACCAGTCATCGTTCTCACAACACTGAGGACCAGTCATTCGAAATGACTTCTCCATGCATTTTATGCATTGGTAAAAGCACTATGATGAAAAGTGTGATATGTTTTCAGGTATCTCCTATACCAATAGAGCCACATGCTTACCGGTTTGCCACATGATGTAGGCCTATGGACTGAACAAGAAACCACCAAAAATTTTAACCAGTCATCGTTCTCACAACACTGAGGACCAGTCATTCGAAATGACTTCTCCATGCATTTTATGCATTGGTAAAAGCACTATGATGAAAAGTGTGATATGTTTTCAGGTATCTCCTATACTAATAGAGCCACATGCTCACCGGTTTGCCACATGATGTAGGCCTATGGACTGAACAAGAAACCACCAAAAATTTTAACCAGTCATCGTTCTCACAACACTGAGGACCAGTCATTCGAAATGACTTCTCCATGCATTTTATGCATTGGTAAAAGCACTATGATGAAAAGTGTGATATGTTTTCAGGTATCTCCTATACTAATAGAGCAACATGCTCACCGGTTTGCCACACGATGTAGGCCTATGGACTGAACAAGAAACCACCAAAAATTTTAACCAGTCATCGTTCTCAGAACACTGAGGACCAGTCATTCGAAATGACTTCTCCATGCATTTTATGCATTGGTAAAAGCACTATGATGAAAAGTGTGATATGTTTTCAGGTATCTCCTATACTAATAGAGCCACATGCTCACCGGTTTGCCACATGATGTAGGCCTATGGACTGAACAAGAAACCACCAAAAATTTTAACCAGTCATCGTTCTCACAACACTGAGGACCAGTCATTCGAAATGACTTCTCCATGCATTTTATGCATTGGTAAAAGCACTATGATGAAAAGTGTGATATGTTTTCAGGTATCTCCTATACTAATAGAGCCACATGCTCACCGGTTTGCCACATGATGTAGGCCTATGGACTGAACAAGAAACCACCAAAAATTTTAACCAGTCATCGTTCTCACAACACTGAGGACCAGTCATTCGAAATGACTTCTCCATGCATTTTATGCATTGGTAAAAGCACTATGATGAAAAGTGTGATATGTTTTCAAGTATCTCCTATACTAATAGAGCCACATGCTCACCGGTTTGCCACATGATGTAGGCCTATGGACTGAACAAGAAACCACCAAAAATTTTAACCAGTCATCGTTCTCACAACACTAAGGACCAGTCATTCGAAATGACTTCTCCATGCATTTTATGCATTGGTAAAAGCACTATGATGAAAAGTGTGATATGTTTTCAGGTATCTCCTATACTAATAGAGCCACATGCTCACCGGTTTGCCACATGATGTAGGCCTATGGACTGAACAAGAAACCACCAAAAATTTTAACCAGTCATCGTTCTCACAACACTGAGGACCAGTCATTCGAAATGACTTCTCCATGCATTTTATGCATTGGTAAAAGCACTATGATGAAAAGTGTGATATGTTTTCAGGTATCTCCTATACTAATAGAGCCACATGCTCACCGGTTTGCCACATGATGTAGGCCTATGGACTGAACAAGAAACCACCAAAAATTTTAACCAGTCATCGTTCTCACAACACTGAGGACCAGTCATTCGAAATGACTTCTCCATGCATTTTATGCATTGGTAAAAGCACTATGATGAAAAGTGTGATATGTTTTCAGGTATCTCCTATACTAATAGAGCCACATGCTCACCGGTTTGCCACATGATGTAGGCCTATGGACTGAACAAGAAACCACCAAAAATTTTAACCAGTCATCGTTCTCACAACACTGAGGACCAGTCATTCGAAATGACTTCTCCATGCATTTTATGCATTGGTAAAAGCACTATGATGAAAAGTGTGATATGTTTTCAGGTATCTCCTATACTAATAGAGCCACATGCTCACCGGTTTGCCACATGATGTAGGCCTATGGACTGAACAAGAAACCACCAAAAATTTTAACCAGTCATCGTTCTCACAACACTGAGGACCAGTCATTCGAAATGACTTCTCCATGCATTTTATGCATTGGTAAAAGCACTATGATGAAAAGTGTGATATGTTTTCAGGTATCTCCTATACTAATAGAGCCACATGCTCACCAGTTTGCCACACGCTGTAGGCCTATGGACTGAACAAGAAACCACCAAAAATTTTAACCAGTCATCGTTCTCACAACACTGAGGACCAGTCATTCGAAATGACTTCTCCATGCATTTTATGCATTGGTAAAAGCACTATGATGAAAAGTGTGATATGTTTTCAGGTATCTCCTATACTAATAGAGCCACATGCTCACCGGTTTGCCACATGATGTAGGCCTATGGACTGAACAAGAAACCACCAAAAATTTTAACCAGTCATCGTTCTCACAACACTGAGGACCAGTCATTCGAAATGACTTCTCCATGCATTTTATGCATTGGTAAAAGCACTATGATGAAAAGTGTGATATGTTTTCAGGTATCTCCTATACTAATAGAGCCACATGCTCACCGGTTTGCCACATGATGTAGGCCTATGGACTGAACAAGAAACCACCAAAAATTTTAACCAGTCATCGTTCTCACAACACTGAGGACCAGTCATTCGAAATGACTTCTCCATGCATTTTATGCATTGGTAAAAGCACTATGATGAAAAGTGTGATATGTTTTCAGGTATCTCCTATACTAATAGAGCCACATGCTCACCGGTTTGCCACATGATGTAGGCCTATGGACTGAACAAGAAACCACCAAAAATTTTAACCAGTCATCGTTCTCACAACACTGAGGACCAGTCATTCGAAATGACTTCTCCATGCATTTTATGCATTGGTAAAAGCACTATGATGAAAAGTGTGATATGTTTTCATGTATCTCCTATACTAATAGAGCCACATGCTCACCGGTTTGCCACATGATGTAGGCCTATGGACTGAACAAGAAACCACCAAAAATTTTAACCAGTCATCGTTCTCACAACACTGAGGACCAGTCATTCGAAATGACTTCTCCATGCATTTTATGCATTGGTAAAAGCACTATGATGAAAAGTGTGATATGTTTTCATGTATCTCCTATACTAATAGAGCCACATGCTCACCGGTTTGCCACATGATGTAGGCCTATGGACTGAACAAGAAACCACCAAAAATTTTAACCAGTCATCGTTCTC
Organism: Ranitomeya imitator; assembly: GCF_032444005.1. Classification (NCBI taxonomy): domain Eukaryota; kingdom Metazoa; phylum Chordata; class Amphibia; order Anura; family Dendrobatidae; genus Ranitomeya; species Ranitomeya imitator. The sequence goes on from NW_027194450.1 coordinate 99,803, forward strand.
ACAACACTGAGGACCAGTCATTCGAAATGACTTCTCCATGCATTTTATGCATTGGTAAAAGCACTATGATGAAAAGTGTGATATGTTTTCAGGTATCTCCTATACTAATAGAGCCACATGCTCACCGGTTTGCCACATGATGTAGGCCTATGGACTGAACAAGAAACCACCAAAAATTTTAACCAGTCATCGTTCTCACAACACTGAGGACCAGTCATTCGAAATGACTTCTCCATGCATTTTATGCACTGGTAAAAGCACTATGATGAAAAGTGTGATATGTTTTCAGGTATCTCCTATACTAATAGAGCCACATGCTCACCGGTTTGCCACATGATGAGGGCCTATGGACTGAACAAGAAACCACCAAAAATTTTAACCAGTCATCGTTCTCACAACACTGAGGACCAGTCATTCGAAATGACTTCTCCATGCATTTTATGCATTGGTAAAAGCACTATGATGAAAAGTGTGATATGTTTTCAGGTATCCCCTATACTAATAGAGCCACATGCTCACCGGTTTGCCGCATGATGTAGGCCTATGGACTGAACAAGAAACCACCAAAAATTTTAACCAGTCATCGTTATCACAACACTGAGGACCAGTCATTCGAAATGACTTCTCCATGCATTTTATGCATTGGTAAAAGCACTATGATGAAAAGTGTGATATGTTTTCAGGTATCTCCTATACTAATAGAGCCACATGCTCACCGGTTTGCCACATGATGTAGGCCTATGGACTGAACAAGAAACCACCAAAAATTTTAACCAGTCATCTTTCTCACAACACTGAGGACCAGTCATTCGAAATGACTTCTCCATGCATTTTATGCATTGGTAAAAGCACTATGATGAAAAGTGTGATATGTTTTCAGGTATCTCCTATACTAATAGAGCCACATGCTCACCGGTTTGCCACATGATGTAGGCCTATGGACTGAACAAGAAACCACCAAAAATTTTAACCAGTCATCGTTCTCACAACACTGAGGACCAGTCATTCGAAATGACTTCTCCATGCATTTTATGCATTGGTAAAAGCACTATGATGAAAAGTGTGATATGTTTTCAGGTATCTCCTATACCAATAGAGCCACATGCTCACCGGTTTGCCACATGATGTAGGCCTATGGACTGAACAAGAAACCACCAAAAATTTTAACCAGTCATCGTTCTCACAACACTGAGGACCAGTCATTCGAAATGACTTCTCCATGCATTTTATGCATTGGTAAAAGCACTATGATGAAAAGTGTGATATGTTTTCAGGTATCTCCTATACTAATAGAGCCACATGCTCACCGGTTTGCCACATGATGTAGGCCTATGGACTGAACAAGAAACCACCAAAAATTTTAACCAGTCATCGTTCTCACAACACTGAGGACCAGTCATTCGAAATGACTTCTCCATGCATTTTATGCATTGGTAAAAGCACTATGATGAAAAGTGTGATATGTTTTCAGGTATCTCCTATACTAATAGAGCCACATGCTCACCGATTTGCCACATGATGTAGGCCTATGGACTGAACAAGAAACTACCAAAAATTTTAACCAGTCATCGTTCTCACAACACTGAGGACCAGTCATTCGAAATGACTTCTCCATGCATTTTATGCATTGGTAAAAGCACTATGATGAAAAATGTGATATGTTTTCAGGTATCTCCTATACCAATAGAGCCACATGCTTACCGGTTTGCCACATGATGTAGGCCTATGGACTGAACAAGAAACCACCAAAAATTTTAACCAGTCATCGTTCTCACAACACTGAGGACCAGTCATTCGAAATGACTTCTCCATGCATTTTATGCATTGGTAAAAGCACTATGATGAAAAGTGTGATATGTTTTCAGGTATCTCCTATACTAATAGAGCCACATGCTCACCGGTTTGCCACATGATGTAGGCCTATGGACTGAACAAGAAACCACCAAAAATTTTAACCAGTCATCGTTCTCACAACACTGAGGACCAGTCATTCGAAATGACTTCTCCATGCATTTTATGCATTGGTAAAAGCACTATGATGAAAAGTGTGATATGTTTTCAGGTATCTCCTATACTAATAGAGCCACATGCTCACCGGTTTGCCACATGATGTAGGCCTATGGACTGAACAAGAAACCACCAAAAATTTTAACCAGTCATCGTTCTCACAACACTGAGGACCAGTCATTCGAAATGACTTCTCCATGCATTTTATGCATTGGTAAAAGCACTATGATGAAAAGTGTGATATGTTTTCATGTATCTCCTATACTAATAGAGCCACATGCTCACCGGTTTGCCACATGATGTAGGCCTATGGACTGAACAAGAAACCACCAAAAATTTTAACCAGTCATCGTTCTCACAACACTGAGGACCAGTCATTCGAAATGACTTCTCCATGCATTTTATGCATTGGTAAAAGCACTATGATGAAAAGTGTGATATGTTTTCATGTATCTCCTATACTAATAGAGCCACATGCTCACCGGTTTGCCACATGATGTAGGCCTATGGACTGAACAAGAAACCACCAAAAATTTTAACCAGTCATCGTTCTCACAACACTGAGGACCAGTCATTCGAAATGACTTCTCCATGCATTTTATGCATTGGTAAAAGCACTATGATGAAAAGTGTGATATGTTTTCAGGTATCTCCTATACTAATAGAGCCACATGCTCACCGGTTTGCCACATGATGTAGGCCTATGGACTGAACAAGAAACCACCAAAAATTTTAACCAGTCATCGTTCTCACAACACTGAGGACCAGTCATTCGAAATGACTTCTCCATGCATTTTATGCACTGGTAAAAGCACTATGATGAAAAGTGTGATATGTTTTCAGGTATCTCCTATACTAATAGAGCCACATGCTCACCGGTTTGCCACATGATGAGGGCCTATGGACTGAACAAGAAACCACCAAAAATTTTAACCAGTCATCGTTCTCACAACACTGAGGACCAGTCATTCGAAATGACTTCTCCATGCATTTTATGCATTGGTAAAAGCACTATGATGAAAAGTGTGATATGTTTTCAGGTATCCCCTATACTAATAGAGCCACATGCTCACCGGTTTGCCGCATGATGTAGGCCTATGGACTGAACAAGAAACCACCAAAAATTTTAACCAGTCATCGTTATCACAACACTGAGGACCAGTCATTCGAAATGACTTCTCCATGCATTTTATGCATTGGTAAAAGCACTATGATGAAAAGTGTGATATGTTTTCAGGTATCTCCTATACTAATAGAGCCACATGCTCACCGGTTTGCCACATGATGTAGGCCTATGGACTGAACAAGAAACCACCAAAAATTTTAACCAGCCATCTTTCTCACAACACTGAGGACCAGTCATTCGAAATGACTTCTCCATGCATTTTATGCATTGGTAAAAGCACTATGATGAAAAGTGTGATATGTTTTCAGGTATCTCCTATACTAATAGAGCCACATGCTCACCGGTTTGCCACATGATGTAGGCCTATGGACTGAACAAGAAACCACCAAAAATTTTAACCAGTCATCGTTCTCACAACACTGAGGACCAGTCATTCGAAATGACTTCTCCATGCATTTTATGCATTGGTAAAAGCACTATGATGAAAAGTGTGATATGTTTTCAGGTATCTCCTATACCAATAGAGCCACATGCTCACCGGTTTGCCACATGATGTAGGCCTATGGACTGAACAAGAAACCACCAAAAATTTTAACCAGTCATCGTTCTCACAACACTGAGAACCAGTCATTCGAAATGACTTCTCCATGCATTTTATGCATTGGTAAAAGCACTATGATGAAAAGTGTGATATGTTTTCAGGTATCTCCTATACTAATAGAGCCACATGCTCACCGGTTTGCCACATGATGTAGGCCTATGGACTGAACAAGAAACCACCAAAAATTTTAACCAGTCATCGTTCTCACAACACTGAGGACCAGTCATTCGAAATGACTTCTCCATGCATTTTATGCATTGGTAAAAGCACTATGATGAAAAGTGTGATATGTTTTCAGGTATCTCCTATACTAATAGAGCCACATGCTCACCGATTTGACACATGATGTAGGCCTATGGACTGAACAAGAAACTACCAAAAATTTTAACCAGTCATCGTTCTCACAACACTGAGGACCAGTCATTCGAAATGACTTCTCCATGCATTTTATGCATTGGTAAAAGCACTATGATGAAAAATGTGATATGTTTTCAGGTATCTCCTATACCAATAGAGCCACATGCTTACCGGTTTGCCACATGATGTAGGCCTATGGACTGAACAAGAAACCACCAAAAATTTTAACCAGTCATCGTTCTCACAACACTGAGGACCAGTCATTCGAAATGACTTCTCCATGCATTTTATGCATTGGTAAAAGCACTATGATGAAAAGTGTGATATGTTTTCAGGTATCTCCTATACTAATAGAGCCACATGCTCACCGGTTTGCCACATGATGTAGGCCTATGGACTGAACAAGAAACCACCAAAAATTTTAACCAGTCATCGTTCTCACAACACTGAGGACCAGTCATTCGAAATGACTTCTCCATGCATTTTATGCATTGGTAAAAGCACTATGATGAAAAGTGTGATATGTTTTCAGGTATCTCCTATACTAATAGAGCCACATGCTCACCGGTTTGCCACATGATGTAGGCCTATGGACTGAACAAGAAACCACCAAAAATTTTAACCAGTCATCGTTCTCACAACACTGAGGACCAGTCATTCGAAATGACTTCTCCATGCATTTTATGCATTGGTAAAAGCACTATGATGAAAAGTGTGATATGTTTTCAGGTATCTCCTATACTAATAGAGCAACATGCTCACCGGTTTGCCACACGATGTAGGCCTATGGACTGAACAAGAAACCACCAAAAATTTTAACCAGTCATCGTTCTCAGAACACTGAGGACCAGTCATTCGAAATGACTTCTCCATGCATTTTATGCATTGGTAAAAGCACTATGATGAAAAGTGTGATATGTTTTCAGGTATCTCCTATACTAATAGAGCCACATGCTCACCGGTTTGCCACATGATGTAGGCCTATGGACTGAACAAGAAACCACCAAAAATTTTAACCAGTCATCGTTCTCACAACACTGAGGACCAGTCATTCGAAATGACTTCTCCATGCATTTTATGCATTGGTAAAAGCACTATGATGAAAAGTGTGATATGTTTTCAGGTATCTCCTATACTAATAGAGCCACATGCTCACCGGTTTGCCACATGATGTAGGCCTATGGACTGAACAAGAAACCACCAAAAATTTTAACCAGTCATCGTTCTCACAACACTGAGGACCAGTCATTCGAAATGACTTCTCCATGCATTTTATGCATTGGTAAAAGCACTATGATGAAAAGTGTGATATGTTTTCAAGTATCTCCTATACTAATAGAGCCACATGCTCACCGGTTTGCCACATGATGTAGGCCTATGGACTGAACAAGAAACCACCAAAAATTTTAACCAGTCATCGTTCTCACAACACTAAGGACCAGTCATTCGAAATGACTTCTCCATGCATTTTATGCATTGGTAAAAGCACTATGATGAAAAGTGTGATATGTTTTCAGGTATCTCCTATACTAATAGAGCCACATGCTCACCGGTTTGCCACATGATGTAGGCCTATGGACTGAACAAGAAACCACCAAAAATTTTAACCAGTCATCGTTCTCACAACACTGAGGACCAGTCATTCGAAATGACTTCTCCATGCATTTTATGCATTGGTAAAAGCACTATGATGAAAAGTGTGATATGTTTTCAGGTATCTCCTATACTAATAGAGCCACATGCTCACCGGTTTGCCACATGATGTAGGCCTATGGACTGAACAAGAAACCACCAAAAATTTTAACCAGTCATCGTTCTCACAACACTGAGGACCAGTCATTCGAAATGACTTCTCCATGCATTTTATGCATTGGTAAAAGCACTATGATGAAAAGTGTGATATGTTTTCAGGTATCTCCTATACTAATAGAGCCACATGCTCACCGGTTTGCCACATGATGTAGGCCTATGGACTGAACAAGAAACCACCAAAAATTTTAACCAGTCATCGTTCTCACAACACTGAGGACCAGTCATTCGAAATGACTTCTCCATGCATTTTATGCATTGGTAAAAGCACTATGATGAAAAGTGTGATATGTTTTCAGGTATCTCCTATACTAATAGAGCCACATGCTCACCGGTTTGCCACATGATGTAGGCCTATGGACTGAACAAGAAACCACCAAAAATTTTAACCAGTCATCGTTCTCACAACACTGAGGACCAGTCATTCGAAATGACTTCTCCATGCATTTTATGCATTGGTAAAAGCACTATGATGAAAAGTGTGATATGTTTTCAGGTATCTCATATACTAATAGAGCCACATGCTCACCAGTTTGCCACACGCTGTAGGCCTATGGACTGAACAAGAAACCACCAAAAATTTTAACCAGTCATCGTTCCCACAACACTGAGGACCAGTCATTCGAAATGACTTCTCCATGCATTTTATGCATTGGTAAAAGCACTATGATGAAAAGTGTGATATGTTTTCAGGTATCTCCTATACTAATAGAGCCACATGCTCACCGGTTTGCCACATGATGTAGGCCTATGGACTGAACAAGAAACCACCAAAAATTTTAACCAGTCATCGTTCTCACAACACTGAGGACCAGTCATTCGAAATGACTTCTCCATGCATTTTATGCAGCACTATGATGAAAAGTGTGATATGTTTTCAGGTATCTCCTATACTAATAGAGCCACATGCTCACCGGTTTGCCACATGATGTAGGCCTATGGACTGAACAAGAAACCACCAAAAATTTTAACCAGTCATCGTTCTCACAACACTGAGGACCAGTCATTCGAAATGACTTCTCCATGCATTTTATGCATTGGTAAAAGCACTATGATGAAAAGTGTGATATGTTTTCAGGTATCTCCTATACTAATAGAGCCACATGCTCACCGGTTTGCCACATGATGTAGGCCTATGGACTGAACAAGAAACCACCAAAAATTTTAACCAGTCATCGTTCTCACAACACTGAGGACCAGTCATTCGAAATGACTTCTCCATGCATTTTATGCATTGGTAAAAGCACTATGATGAAAAGTGTGATATGTTTTCAGGTATCTCCTATACTAATAGAGCCACATGCTCACCGGTTTGCCACATGATGTAGGCCTATGGACTGAACAAGAAACCACCAAAAATTTTAACCAGTCATCGTTCTCACAACACTGAGGACCAGTCATTCGAAATGACTTCTCCATGCATTTTATGCATTGGTAAAAGCACTATGATGAAAAGTGTGATATGTTTTCAGGTATCTCCTATACTAATAGAGCCACATGCTCACCGGTTTGCCACATGATGTAGGCCTATGGACTGAACAAGAAACCACCAAAAATTTTAACCAGTCATCGTTCTCACAACACTGAGGACCAGTCATTCGAAATGACTTCTCCATGCATTTTATGCATTGGTAAAAGCACTATGATGAAAAGTGTGATATGTTTTCAGGTATCTCCTATACTAATAGAGCCACATGCTCACCGGTTTGCCACATGATGTAGGCCTATGGACTGAACAAGAAACCACCAAAAATTTTAACCAGTCATCGTTCTCACAACACTGAGGACCAGTCATTCGAAATGACTTCTCCATGCATTTTATGCATTGGTAAAAGCACTATGATGAAAAGTGTGATATGTTTTCAGGTATCTCCTATACTAATAGAGCCACATGCTCACCGGTTTGCCACATGATGTAGGCCTATGGACTGAACAAGAAACCACCAAAAATTTTAACCAGTCATCGTTCTCACAACACTGAGGACCAGTCATTCGAAATGACTTCTCCATGCATTTTATGCATTGGTAAAAGCACTATGATGAAAAGTGTGATATGTTTTCAGGTATCTCCTATACTAATAGAGCCACATGCTCACCGGTTTGCCACATGATGTAGGCCTATGGACTGAACAAGAAACCACCAAAAATTTTAACCAGTCATCGTTCTCACAACACTGAGGACCAGTCATTCGAAATGACTTCTCCATGCATTTTATGCATTGGTAAAAGCACTATGATGAAAAGTGTGATATGTTTTCAGGTATCTCCTATACTAATAGAGCCACATGCTCACCGGTTTGCCACATGATGTAGGCCTATGGACTGAACAAGAAACCACCAAAAATTTTAACCAGTCATCGTTCTCACAACACTGAGGACCAGTCATTCGAAATGACTTCTCCATGCATTTTATGCATTGGTAAAAGCACTATGATGAAAAGTGTGATATGTTTTCAGGTATCTCCTATACTAATAGAGCCACATGCTCACCGGTTTGCCACATGATGTAGGCCTATGGACTGAACAAGAAACCACCAAAAATTTTAACCAGTCATCGTTCTCACAACACTGAGGACCAGTCATTCGAAATGACTTCTCCATGCATTTTATGCATTGGTAAAAGCACTATGATGAAAAGTGTGATATGTTTTCAGGTATCTCCTATACTAATAGAGCCACATGCTCACCGGTTTGCCACATGATGTAGGCCTATGGACTGAACAAGAAACCACCAAAAATTTTAACCAGTCATCGTTCTCACAACACTGAGGACCAGTCATTCGAAATGACTTCTCCATGCATTTTATGCATTGGTAAAAGCACTATGATGAAAAGTGTGATATGTTTTCAACAAGAAACCACCAAAAATTTTAACCAGTCATCGTTCTCACAACACTGAGGACCAGTCATTCGAAATTGATTTCTCCATGCATTTTATGCATTGGTAAAAGCACTATGATGAAAAGTGTGATATGTTTTCAGGTATCTCCTATACTAATAGAGCCACATGCTCACCGGTTTTGCCACATGATGTAGGCCTATGGACTGAACAAGAAACCACCAAAAATTTTAACCAGTCATCGTTCTCACAACACTGAGGACCAGTCATTCGAAATGACTTCTCCATGCATTTTATGCATTGGTAAAAGCACTATGATGAAAAGCTGTGATATGTTTTCAGGTATCTCCTATACTAATAGAGCCACATGCTCACCGGTTTGCCACATGATGTAGGGCCTATGGACTGAACAAGAAACCACCAAAAAATTTTAACCAGTCATCGTTCTCACAACACTGAGGACCAGTCATTCGAAATGACTTCTCCATGCATTTTATGCATTGGTAAAAGCACTATGATGAAAAGTGTGATATGTTTTCAGGTATCTCCTATAACTAATAGAGCCACATGCTCACCGGTTTGCCACATGATGTAGGCCTATGGACTGAACAAGAAACCACCAAAAATTTTAACCAGTCATCGTTCTCACAACACTGAGGACCAGTCATTTCGAAATGACTTCTCCATGCATTTTATGCATTGGTAAAAAGCACTATGATGAAAAGTGTGATATGTTTTCAGGTATCTCCTATACTAATAGAGCCACATGCTCACCGGTTTGCCACATGATGTAGGCCTATGGACTGAACAAGAAACTCACCAAAAATTTTAACCAGTCATCGTTCTCACAACACTGAGGACCAGTCATTCGAAATGACTTCTCCATGCATTTTATGCATTGGTAAAAGCACTATGATGAAAAGTGTGATATGTTTTCAGGTATCTCCTATACTAATAGAGCCACATGCTCACCGGTTTGCCACATGATGTAGGCCTATGGACTGAACAAGAAACCACCAAAAATTTTAACCAGTCATCGTTTCACAACACTGAGGACCAGTCATTCGAAATGACTTCTCCATGCATTTTATGCATTGGTAAAAGCACTATGATGAAAAGTGTGATATCTTTTCAGGTATCTCCTATACTAATAGAGCCCACATGCTCACTCGGTTTGCACACATGATGTAGGCCTATGGAACTGAACAAGAAACCACCACAAAAATTTTAACCAGTCATCGTTCTCACAACACTGAGGGACCAGTCATTCGAAATGACTTCTCCATGCATTTTATGCATTGGTAAAAAGCACTATGATGAAAAGTGTGATATGTTTTCAGGTATCTCCTATACTAATAGAGCCACATGCTCACCGGTTTGCCACATGATGTAGGCTATGGACTGAACAAGAAACCACCAAAAATTTTAACCAGTCATCGTTCTCACAACACTGAGGACCAGTCATTCGAAATGACTTCTCCATGCATTTTTATGCATTGGTACAAAGCACTATGATGAAAAGTGTGATATGTTTTCAGGTATCTCCTATACTAATAGAGCCACATGCTCACCGGTTTGCCACATGATGTAGGCCTATGGACTGAACAAGAAACCACCAAAAAATTTTAACCAGTCATCGTTCTCACAACACTGAGGACCAGTCATTCGAAATGACTTCTCCATGCATTTTATGCATTGGTAAAAGCACTATGATGAAAAGTGTGATATGCTTTTCAGGTATCTCCTATACTAATAGAGCCACATGCTCACCGGTTTGCCACATGATGTAGGCCTATGGACTGAACAAGAAACCACCAAAAATTTTAACCAGTCATCGTTCTCACAACACTGAGGACCAGTCATTCGAAATGACTTCTCCATGCATTTTATGCATTGGTAAAAAGCACTATGATGAAAAGTGTGATATGTTTTCAGGTATCTCCATATACTAATAGAGCCACATGCTCACCGGTTTGCCACATGATGTAGGCCTATGGACTGAACAAGAAACCACCAAAAATTTTAACCAGTCATCGTTCTCACAACACTGAGGACCAGTCATTCGAAATGACTTCTCCATGCATTTTATGCATTGGTAAAAGCACTATGATGAAAAGTGTGATTGTTTTCAGGTATCTCCTATACTAATAGAGCCACATGCTCACCCGGTTTGCCACATGATGTAGGCCTATGGACTGAACAAGAAACCACCAAAATTTTAACCAGTCATCGTTCTCACAACACTGAGGACCAGTCATTCGAAATGACTTCTCCATGCATTTTATGCATTGGTAAAAGCACTATGATGAAAAGTGTGATATGTTTTCAGGTATCTCCTATACTAATAGAGCCACATGCTCACCGAGGTTTGCCACATGATGTAGGCCTATGGACTGAACAAGAAACCACCAAAAATTTTAACCAGTCATCGTTCTCACAAACACTGAGGACCAGTCATTCGAAATGACTTCTCCATGCATTTTATGCATTGGTAAAAGCACTATGATGAAAAGTGTGATATGTTTTCAGGTATCTCCTATACTAATAGAGCCACATGCTCACCGGTTTGCCACATGATGTAGGCCTATGGACTGAACAAGAAACCACCAAAAAATTTTAACCAGTCATCGTTCTCACAACACTGAGGACCAGTCATTCGAAATGACTTCTCCATGCATTTTATGCATTGGTAAAAGCACTATGATGAAAAGTGTGATATGTTTTCAGGTATCTCCTATACTAATAGAGCCACATGCTCACCGGTTTGCCACATGATGTAGGCCTATGGACTGAACAAGAAACCACCAAAAATTTTAACCAGTCATCGTTCTCACAACACTGAGGGACCAGTCATTCGAAATGACTTCTCCATGCATTTTATGCATTGGTAAAAAGCACTATGATGAAAAGTGTGATATGTTTTCAGGTATCTCCTATACTAATAGAGCCACATGCTCACCGGTTTGCCACATGATGTAGGCCTATGGACTTGAACAAGAAACCACCAAAAATTTTAACCAGTCATCGTTCTCACAACACTGAGGACCAGTCATTCGAAATGACTTCTCCATGCATTTTATGCATTGGTAAAAGCACTATGATGAAAAGTGTGATATGTTTTCAGGTATCTCCTATACTAATAGAGCCACATGCTCACCGGTTTGCCACATGATGTAGGCCTATGGACTGAACAAGAAACCACCAAAAATTTTAACCAGTCATCGTTCTCACAACACTGAGGACCAGTTCATTCGAATGACTTCTCCATGCATTTTTATGCATTGGTAAAAGCACTATGATGAAAAGTGTGATATGTTTTCAGGTATCTCCTATACTAATAGAGCCACATGCTCACTCGGTTTGGCCACATGATGTAGGGCCTATGGACTGAACAAGAAACCACCAAAAATTTTAACCAGTCATCGTTCTCACAACACTGAGGACCAGTCATTCGAAATGACTTCTCCATGCATTTTATGCATTGGTAAAAGCACTATGATGAAAAGTGTGATATGTTTTCAGGTATCTCCTATACTAATAGAGCCACATGCTCACCGGTTTGCCACATGATGTAGGCCTATGGACTGAACAAGAAACCACCAAAAATTTTAACCAGTCATCGTTCTCACAACACTGAGGACCAGTCATTCGAAATGACTTCTCCATGCATTTTATGCATTGGTAAAAGCACTATGATGAAAAGTGTGATATGTTTTCAGGTATCTCCTATACTAATAGAGCCACATGCTCACCGGTTTGCCACATGATGTAGGCCTATGGACTGAACAAGAAACCACCAAAAAATTTCTAACCAGTCATCGTTCTCACAACACTGAGGACCAGTCATTCGAAATGACTTCTCCATGCATTTTATGCATTGGTAAAAGCACTATGATGAAAAGTGTGATATGTTTTCAGGTATCTCCTATACTAATAGAGCACATGCTCACCGGTTTGCCACATGATGTAGGCCTATGGACTGAACAAGAAACCACCAAAAATTTTAACCAGTCATCGTTCTCACAACACTGAGGACCAGTCATTCGAAATGACTTCTCCATGCATTTTATGCATTGGTAAAAGCACTATGATGAAAAGTGTGATATGTTTTCAGGTATCTCCTATACTAATAGAGCCACATGCTCACCGGTTTGCCACATGATGTAGGCCTATGGACTGAACAAGAAACCACCAAAATTTTAACCAGTCATCGTTCTCACAACACTGAGGACCAGTCATTCGAAATGACTTCTCCATGCATTTTATGCATTGGTAAAAGCACTATGATGAAAAGTGTGATATGTTTTCAGGTATCTCCTATACTAATAGAGCCACCATGCTCACCGGTTTGCCACATGATGTAGGCCTATGGACTGAACAAGAAACCACCAAAAATTTTAACCAGTCATCGTTCTCCACAACACTGAGGACCAGTCATTCGAAATGACTTCTCCATGCATTTTATGCATTGGTAAAAGCACTATGATGAAAAGTGTGATATGTTTTCAGGTATCTCCTATACTAATAGAGCCACATGCTCACCGGTTTGCCACATGATGTAGGCCTATGGGACTGAACAAGAAACCACCAAAAATTTTAACCAGTCATCGTTCTCACAACACTGAGGACCAGTCATTCGAAATGACTTCTCCATGCATTTTATGCATTGGTAAAAGCACTATGATGAAAAGTGTGATATGTTTTCAGGTATCTCCTATACTAATAGAGCCACATGCTCACCCGGTTTGCCACATGATGTAGGCCTATGGACTGAACAAGAAACCACCAAAAATCCACATGATGTAGGCCTATGGACTGAACAAGAAACCACCAAAAATTTTAACCAGTCATCGTTCTCACAACACTGAGGACCAGTCATTCGAAATGACTTCTCCATGCATTTTATGCATTGGTAAAAGCACTATGATGAAAAGTGTGATATGTTTTCAGGTATCTCCTATACTAATAGAGCCACATGCTCACCGGTTTGCCACATGATGTAGGCCTATGGACTGAACAAGAAACCACCAAAAATTTTAACCAGTCATCGTTCTCACAACACTGAGGACCAGTCATTCGAAATGACTTCTCCATGCATTTTATGCATTGGTAAAAGCACTATGATGAAAAGTGTGATATGTTTTCAGGTATCTCCTATACTAATAGAGCCACATGCTCACCGGTTTGCCACATGATGTAGGCCTATGGACTGAACAAGAAACCACCAAAAATTTTAACCAGTCATCGTTCTCACAACACTGAGGACCAGTCATTCGAAATGACTTCTCCATGCATTTTATGCATTGGTAAAAGCACTATGATGAAAAGTGTGATATGTTTTCAGGTATCTCCTATACTAATAGAGCCACATGCTCACCGGTTTGCCACATGATGTAGGCCTATGGACTGAACAAGAAACCACCAAAAATTTTAACCAGTCATCGTTCTCACAACACTGAGGACCAGTCATTCGAAATGACTTCTCCATGCATTTTATGCATTGGTAAAAGCACTATGATGAAAAGTGTGATATGTTTTCAGGTATCTCCTATACTAATAGAGCCACATGCTCACCGGTTTGCCACATGATGTAGGCCTATGGACTGAACAAGAAACCACCAAAAATTTTAACCAGTCATCGTTCTCACAACACTGAGGACCAGTCATTCGAAATGACTTCTCCATGCATTTTATGCATTGGTAAAAGCACTATGATGAAAAGTGTGATATGTTTTCAGGTATCTCCTATACTAATAGAGCCACATGCTCACCGGTTTGCCACATGATGTAGGCCTATGGACTGAACAAGAAACCACCAAAAATTTTAACCAGTCATCGTTCTCACAACACTGAGGACCAGTCATTCGAAATGACTTCTCCATGCATTTTATGCATTGGTAAAAGCACTATGATGAAAAGTGTGATATGTTTTCAGGTATCTCCTATACTAATAGAGCCACATGCTCACCGGTTTGCCACATGATGTAGGCCTATGGACTGAACAAGAAACCACCAAAAATTTTAACCAGTCATCGTTCTCACAACACTGAGGACCAGTCATTCGAAATGACTTCTCCATGCATTTTATGCATTGGTAAAAGCACTATGATGAAAAGTGTGATATGTTTTCAGGTATCTCCTATACTAATAGAGCCACATGCTCACCGGTTTGCCACATGATGTAGGCCTATGGACTGAACAAGAAACCACCAAAAATTTTAACCAGTCATCGTTCTCACAACACTGAGGACCAGTCATTCGAAATGACTTCTCCATGCATTTTATGCATTGGTAAAAGCACTATGATGAAAAGTGTGATATGTTTTCAGGTATCTCCTATACTAATAGAGCCACATGCTCACCGGTTTGCCACATGATGTAGGCCTATGGACTGAACAAGAAACCACCAAAAATTTTAACCAGTCATCGTTCTCACAACACTGAGGACCAGTCATTCGAAATGACTTCTCCATGCATTTTATGCATTGGTAAAAGCACTATGATGAAAAGTGTGATATGTTTTCAGGTATCTCCTATACTAATAGAGCCACATGCTCACCGGTTTGCCACATGATGTAGGCCTATGGACTGAACAAGAAACCACCAAAAATTTTAACCAGTCATCGTTCTCACAACACTGAGGACCAGTCATTCGAAATGACTTCTCCATGCATTTTATGCATTGGTAAAAGCACTATGATGAAAAGTGTGATATGTTTTCAGGTATCTCCTATACTAATAGAGCCACATGCTCACCGGTTTGCCACATGATGTAGGCCTATGGACTGAACAAGAAACCACCAAAAATTTTAACCAGTCATCGTTCTCACAACACTGAGGACCAGTCATTCGAAATGACTTCTCCATGCATTTTATGCATTGGTAAAAGCACTATGATGAAAAGTGTGATATGTTTTCAGGTATCTCCTATACTAATAGAGCCACATGCTCACCGGTTTGCCACATGATGTAGGCCTATGGACTGAACAAGAAACCACCAAAAATTTTAACCAGTCATCGTTCTCACAACACTGAGGACCAGTCATTCGAAATGACTTCTCCATGCATTTTATGCATTGGTAAAAGCACTATGATGAAAAGTGTGATATGTTTTCAGGTATCTCCTATACTAATAGAGCCACATGCTCACCGGTTTGCCACATGATGTAGGCCTATGGACTGAACAAGAAACCACCAAAAATTTTAACCAGTCATCGTTCTCACAACACTGAGGACCAGTCATTCGAAATGACTTCTCCATGCATTTTATGCATTGGTAAAAGCACTATGATGAAAAGTGTGATATGTTTTCAGGTATCTCCTATACTAATAGAGCCACATGCTCACCGGTTTGCCACATGATGTAGGCCTATGGACTGAACAAGAAACCACCAAAAATTTTAACCAGTCATCGTTCTCACAACACTGAGGACCAGTCATTCGAAATGACTTCTCCATGCATTTTATGCATTGGTAAAAGCACTATGATGAAAAGTGTGATATGTTTTCAGGTATCTCCTATACTAATAGAGCCACATGCTCACCGGTTTGCCACATGATGTAGGCCTATGGACTGAACAAGAAACCACCAAAAATTTTAACCAGTCATCGTTCTCACAACACTGAGGACCAGTCATTCGAAATGACTTCTCCATGCATTTTATGCATTGGTAAAAGCACTATGATGAAAAGTGTGATATGTTTTCAGGTATCTCCTATACTAATAGAGCCACATGCTCACCGGTTTGCCACATGATGTAGGCCTATGGACTGAACAAGAAACCACCAAAAATTTTAACCAGTCATCGTTCTCACAACACTGAGGACCAGTCATTCGAAATGACTTCTCCATGCATTTTATGCATTGGTAAAAGCACTATGATGAAAAGTGTGATATGTTTTCAGGTATCTCCTATACTCGGTTTGCCACATGATGTAGGCCTATGGACTGAACAAGAAACCACCAAAAATTTTAACCAGTCATCGTTCTCACAACACTGAGGACCAGTCATTCGAAATGACTTCTCCATGCATTTTATGCATTGGTAAAAGCACTATGATGAAAAGTGTGATATGTTTTCAGGTATCTCCTATACTAATAGAGCCACATGCTCACCGGTTTGCCACATGATGTAGGCCTATGGACTGAACAAGAAACCACCAAAAATTTTAACCAGTCATCGTTCTCACAACACTGAGGACCAGTCATTCGAAATGACTTCTCCATGCATTTTATGCATTGGTAAAAGCACTATGATGAAAAGTGTGATATGTTTTCAGGTATCTCCTATACTAATAGAGCCACATGCTCACCGGTTTGCCACATGATGTAGGCATATGGATCTGAACAAGAAACCACCAAAAATTTTAACCAGTCATCGTTCTCACAACACTGAGGACCAGTCATTCGAAATGACTTCTCCATGCATTTTATGCATTGGTAAAAGCACTATGATGAAAAGTGTGATATGTTTTCAGGTATCTCCTATACTAATAGAGCCACATGCTCACCGGTTTGCCACATGATGTAGGCCTATGGACTGAACAAGAAACCACCAAAAATTTTAACCAGTCATCGTTCTCACAACACTGAGGACCAGTCATTCGAAATGACTTCTCCATGCATTTTATGCATTGGTAAAAGCACTATGATGAAAAGTGTGATATGTTTTCAGGTATCTCCTATACTAATAGAGCCACATGCTCACCGGTTTGCCACATGATGTAGGCCTATGGACTGAACAAGAAACCACCAAAAATTTTAACCAGTCATCGTTCTCACAACACTGAGGACCAGTCATTCGAAATGACTTCTCCATGCATTTTATGCATTGGTAAAAGCACTATGATGAAAAGTGTGATATGTTTTCAGGTATCTCCTATACTAATAGAGCCACATGCTCACCGGTTTGCCACATGATGTAGGCCTATGGACTGAACAAGAAACCACCAAAAATTTTAACCAGTCATCGTTCTCACAACACTGAGGACCAGTCATTCGAAATGACTTCTCCATGCATTTTATGCATTGGTAAAAGCACTATGATGAAAAGTGTGATATGTTTTCAGGTATCTCCTATACTAATAGAGCCACATTCTCACCGGTTTGCCACATGATGTAGGCCTATGGACTGAACAAGAAACCACCACAAAAATTTTAACCAGTCATCGTTCTCACAACACTGAGGACCAGTCATTCGAAATGACTTCTCCATGCATTTTATGCATTGGTAAAAGCACTATGATGAAAAGTGTGATATGTTTTCAGGTAACTCCTATACTAATAGAGCCAACATGCTCACCGGTTTGCCACATGATGTAGGCCTATGGACTGAACAAGAAACCACCAAAAATTTTAACCAGTCATCGTTCTCACAACACTGAGGACCAGTCATTCGAAATGACTTCTCCATGCATTTTATGCATTGGTAAAAGCACTATGATGAAAAGTGTGATATGTTTTCAGGTATCTCCTATACTAATAGAGCCACATGCTCACCGGTTTGCCACATGATGTAGGCCTATGGACTGAACAAGAAACCACCAAAAATTTTAACCAGTCATCGTTCTCACAACACTGAGGACCAGTCATTCGAAATGACTTCTCCATGCATTTTATGCATTGGTAAAAGCACTATGATGAAAAGTGTGATATGTTTTCAGGTATCTCCTATACTAATAGAGCCACATGCTCACCGGTTTGCCACATGATGTAGGCCTATGGACTGAACAAGAAACCACCAAAAATTTTAACCAGTCATCGTTCTCACAACACTGAGGACCAGTCATTCGAAATGACTTCTCCATGCATTTTATGCATTGGTAAAAGCACTATGATGAAAAGTGTGATATGTTTTCAGGTATCTCCTATACTAATAGAGCCACATGCTCACCGGTTTGCCACATGATGTAGGCCACATGGACTGAACAAGAAACCACCAAAAATTTTAACCAGTCATCGTTCTCACAACACTGAGGACCAGTCATTCGAAATGACTTCTCCATGCATTTTATGCATTGGTAAAAGCACTATGATGAAAAGTGTGATATGTTTTCAGGTATCTCCTATACTAATAGAGCCACATGCTCACCGGTTTGCCACATGATGTAGGCCTATGGACTGAACAAGAAACCACCAAAAATTTTAAACCAGTCATCGTTCTCACAACACTGAGGACCAGTCATTCGAAAATGACTTCTCCATTGCATTTTATGCATTGGTAAAAGCACTATGATGAAAAGTGTGATATGTTTTCAGTTATCTCCTATACTAATAGAGCCACATGCTCACCGGTTTGCCACATGATGTAGGCCCATGGACTGAACAAGAAACCACCAAAAATTTTAACCAGTCATCGTTCTCACAACACTGAGGACCAGTCATTCGAAATGACTTCTCCATGCATTTATGCATTGGTAAAAGCACTATGATGAAAAGTGTGATATGTTTTCAGGTATCTCCTATACTAATAGAGCCACATGCTCACCGGTTTGCCACATGATGTAGGCCTATGGACTGAACAAGAAACCACCAAAAATTTTAACCAGTCATCGTTCTCACAACACTGAGGACCAGTCATTCGAAATGACTTCTCCATGCATTTTATGCATTGGTAAAAGCACTATGATGAAAAGTGTGATATGTTTTCAGGTATCTCCTATACTAATAGAGCCACATGCTCACCGGTTTGCCACATGATGTAAGGGCCTATGGACTGAACAAGAACCACCAAAAATTTTAACCAGTCATCGTTCTCACACCACACTGAGGACCAGTCATTCGAAATGACTTCTCCATGCATTTTATGCATTGGTAAAAGCACTATGATGAAAAGTGTGATATGTTTTCAGGTATCTCCTATACTAATAGAGCCACATGCTCACCGGTTTGCCACATGATGTAGGCCTATGGACTGAACAAGAAACCAGCCAAAAATTTTAACCAGTCATCGTTCTCACAACACTGAGGACCAGTCATTCGAAATGACTTCTCCATGCATTTTATGCATTGGTAAAAGCACTATGATGAAAAGTGTGATATGTTTTCAGGTATCTCCTATACTAATAGAGCCACATGCTCACCGGTTTGCCACATGATGTAGGCATATGGACTGAACAAGAAACCACCAAAAATTTTAACCAGTCATCGTTCTCACAACACTGAGGACCAGTCATTCGAAATTGACTTCTCCATGCATTTTATGCATTGGTAAAAGCACTATGATGAAAAGTGTGATATGTTTTCAGGTATCTCCTATACTAATAGAGCCACATGCTCACCGGTTTGCCACATGATGTAGGCCTATGGACTGAACAAGAAACCACCAAAAATTTTAACCAGTCATCGTTCTCACAACACTGAGGACCAGTCATTCGAAATGACTATCTCCATGCATTTTATGCATTGGTAAAAGCACTATGATGAAAAGTGTGATATGTTTTCAGGTATCTCCTATACTAATAGAGCCACATGCTCACCGGTTTGCCACATGTGTTGATAGGCCTATGGACTGAACAAGAAACCACCAAAAATTTTAACCAGTCATCGTTCTCTCACAACACTGAGGACCAGTCATTCGAAATGACTTCTCCATGCATTTTATGCATTGGTAAAAGCACTATGATGAAAAGTGTGATATGTTTTCAGGTATCTCCTATACTAATAGAGCCACATGCTCACCGGTTTGCCACATGATGTAGGCCCATGGACTGAACAAGAAACCACCAAAAATTTTAACCAGTCATCGTTCTCACAACACTGAGGACCAGTCATTCGAAATGACTTCTCCATGCATTTTATGCATTGGTAAAAGCACTATGATGAAAAGTGTGATATGTTTTCAGGTATCTCCTATACTAATAGAGCCACATTCTCACCGGTTTGCCACATGATGTAGGCCTATGGACTGAACAAGAAACCACCAAAAATTTTAACCAGTCATCGTTCTCACAACACTGAGGACCAGTCATTCGAAATGACTTCTCCATGGCATTTTATGCATTGGTAAAAGCACTATGATGAAAAGTGTGATATGTTTTCAGGTATCTCCTATACTTGATAGAGCCACATGCTCACTCGGTTTGCCACATGATGTAGGCCTATGGACTGAACAAGAAACCACCAAAAATTTTAACCAGTCATCGTTCTCACAACACTGAGGACCAGTCATTCGAAATGACTTCTCCATGCATTTTTATGCATTGGTAAAAGCACTATGATGAAAAGTGTGATATGTTTTCAGGTATCTCCTATACTAATAGAGCCACATTCTCACCGGTTTGCCACATGATGTAGGCCTATGGACTGAACAAGAAACCACCAAAAATTTTAACCAGTCATCGTTCTCACAACACTGAGGACCAGGTCATTCGAAATGACTTCTCCATGCATTTTATGCATTGGTAAAAGCACTATGATGAAAAGTGTGATATGTTTTCAGGTATCTCCTATACTGATAGAGCCACATGCTCACCGGTTTGCCACATGATGTAGGCCTATGGACTGAACAAGAAACCACCAAAAATTTTAACCAGTCATCGTTCTCATCAACACTGAGGACCAGTCATTCGAAATGACTTCTCCATGCATTTTATGCATTGGTAAAAGCACTATGATGAAAAGTGTGATATGTTTTCAGGTATCTCCTATACTAATAGAGCCACATGCTCACACGGTTTGCCACATGATGTAGGCCTATGGACTGAACAAGAAACCACCAAAAAATTTTAACCAGTCATCGTTCTCACAACACTGAGGACCAGTCATTCGAAATGACTTCTCCATGCATTTTATGCATTGGTAAAAGCACTATGATGAAAAGTGTGATGTTTTCAGGTATCTCCTATACTAATAGAGCCACATGCTCACCCGGTTTGCCACAGTGATGTAGGCCCAATGGACTGAACAAGAAACCACCAAAAATTTTAACCAGTTCATCGTTCTCCACAACACTGAGGACCAGTCATTCGAAATGACTTCTCCATGCATTTTATGCATTGGTAAAAGCACTATGATGAAAAAGTGTGAATTGTTTTCAGGTATCTCCTATACTAATAGAGCCACATGCTCACCGGTTTGCCACATGATGTAGGCCCTATGGACTGAACAAGAAACCACCAAAAATTTAACCAGTCATCGTTCTCACAACACTGAGGACCAGTCATTCGAAATGACTTCTCCATGCATTTTATGCATTGGTAACAAGCACTATGATGAAAAGTGTGATATGTTTTCAGGTATCTCCTATACTAATAGAGCCACATGCTCACCGGTTTGCCACATGATGTAGGCCTATGGACTGAACAAGAAACCACCAAAAATTTTAACCAGTCATCGTTCTCACAACACTGAGGACCAGTCATTCGAAATGACTTCTCCATGCATTTTATGCATTGGTAAAAGCACTATGATGAAAAGTGTGATATGTTTTCAGGTATCTCCTATACTAATAGAGCCACATGCTCACCCGGTTTGCCACATGATGTAGGCCTATGGACTGAACAAGAAACCACCAAAAATTTTAACCAGTCATCGTTCTCACAACACTGAGGACCAGTCATTCGAAATGACTTCTCCATGCATTTTATGCATTGGTAAAAGCACTATGATGAAAAGTGTGATATGTGTTTCAGGTATCTCCTATACTAATAGAGCCACATGCTCACCTGTTTGCCACATGATGTAGGCCTATGGACTGAACAAGAAACCACCAAAAATTTTAACCAGTCATCGTTCTCACAACACTGAGGACCAGTCATTCGAAATGACTTCTCCATGCATTTTATGCATTGGTAAAAGCACTATGATGAAAAGTGTGATATGTTTTCAGGTATCTCCTATACTAATAGAGCCACATGCTCACCGGTTTGCCACATGATGTAGGCCTATGGACTGAACAAGAAACCAACCAAAAATTTTAACCAGTCATCGTTCTCACAACACTGAGGACCAGTCATTCGAAATGACTTCTCCATGCATTTTATGCATTGGTAAAAGCACTATGATGAAAAGTGTGATATGTTTTCAGGTATCTCCTATACTAATAGAGCCACATGCTCACCGGTTTGCCACATTGTAGGCCTATGGACTGAACAAGAAACCACCAAAAATTTTAACCAGTCATCGTTCTCACAACACTGAGGGACCAGTCATTCGAAATGACTTCTCCATGCATTTTATGCATTGGTAAAAGCACTATGATGAAAAGTGTGATATGTTTTCAGGTATCTCCTATACTAATAGAGCCACATGCTCACCCGGTTTGCCACATGATGTAGGCCTATTGGACTGAACAAGAAACCACCAAAAATTTTAACCAGTCATCGTTCTCACAACACTGAGGACCAGTCATTCGAAATGACTTCTCCATGCATTTTATGCATTGGTAAAAGCACTATGATGAAAAGTGTTGATATGTTTTCAGGTATCTCCTATACTAATAGAGCCACATGCTCACCGGTTTGCCACATGATGTAGGCCTATGGACTGAACAAGAAACCACCAAAAATTTTAACCAGTCATCGTTCTCACATACACTGAGGACCAGTCATTCGAAATGACTTCTCCATGCATTTTATGCATTGGTAAAAGCACTATGATGAAAAGTGTGATATGTTTTCCAGTATCTCCTATACTAATAGAGCCACATGCTCACCGGTTTGCCACATGATGTAGGCCTATGGACTGAACAAGAAACCACCAAAAATTTTAACCAGTCATCGTTCTCACAACACTGAGGACCAGTCATTCGAAATGACTTCTCCATGCATTTTATGCATTGGTAAAAGCACTATGATGAAAAGTGTGATATGTTTTCAGGTATCTCCTATACTAATAGAGCCACATGCTCACCGGTTTGCCACATGATGTAGGGCCTATGGACTGAACAAGAAACCACCAAAAATTTAACCAGTCATCGTTCTCACAAACACTGAGGACCAGTCATTCGAAATGACTTCTCATGCATTTTATGCATTGGTAAAAGCACTATGATGAAAAGTGTGATATGTTTTCAGGTATCTCTATACTAATAGAGCCACATGCTCACCGGTTTTGCCACATGATGTAGGCCTATGGACTGAACAAGAAACCACCAAAAATTTTATACCAGTCATCGTTCTCACAACACTGAGGACCAGATCATTCGAAAATGACTTCTCCATGCATTTTATGCATTGGTAAAAGCACTAGTGATGAAAAGTGTGATATGTTTTCAGGTATCTCCTATACTAATAGAGCCACATGCTCACGGTTTGCCACATGATGTAGGCCTATGGACTGAACAAGAAACCACCCAAAAATTTTAACCAGTCATCGTTCTCACAACACTGAGGAACCAAGTCATTCGAAATGACTTCTCCATGCATTTTATGCATTGGTAAAAGCACTATGATGAAAAGTGTGATATGTTTTCAGGTATCTCCTATACTAATAGAGCACACATGCTCACCGGTTTGCCACATGATGTAGGCCCTATGGACTGAACAAGAAACCACCAAAAATTTTAACCAGTCATCGTTCTCACAACACTGAGGACCAGTCATTCGAAATGACTTCTCCATGCATTTTATGCATTGGTAAAAGCACTTATGATGAAAAGTGTGATATGTTTTCAGGTATCTCCTATACTAATAGAGCCACACATGCTCACCGGTTTGCCACATGATGTAGGCCCATGGACTGAACAAGAAACCACCAAAAATTTTAACCAGTCATCGTTCTCACAACACTGAGGACCAGTCATTCGAAATGACTTCTCCATGCATTTTATGCATTGGTAAAAGCACTATGATGAAAAGTGTGATATGTTTTCAGGTATCTCCTATACTAATAGAGCCACATGCTCACACGGTTTGCCACATGATGTAGGCCCATGGACTGAACAAGAAACCACCAAAAATTTTAACCAGTCATCGTTCTCACAACACTGAGGACCAGTCATTCGAAATGACTTCTCCATGCATTTTATGCATTGGTAAAAGCACTATGATGAAAAGTGTGATATGTTTTCAGGTATCTCCTATACTAATAGAGCCACATGCTCACCGGTTTGCCACATGATGTAGGCCCATGGACTGAACAAGAAACCACCAAAAATTTTAACCCAGTCATCGTTCTCACAACACTGAGGACCAGTCATTCGAAATGACTTCTCCATGCATTTTATGCATTGGTAAAAGCACTATGATGAAAAGTGTGATATGTTTTCAGTTATCTCCTATACTAATAGAGCCACATTCTCACCGGTTTGCCACATGATGTAGGCCTATGGACTGAACAAGAAACCACCAAAAATTTTAAACCAGTCATCGTTCTCACAACACTGAGGACCAGTCATTCGAAATGACTTCTCCATAGATTTTATGCATTGGTAAAAGCACTATGATGAAAAGTGTGATAGTTTTCAGGTATCTCCTATACTAATAGAGCCACATGCTCACCGGTTTGCCACATGATGTAGGCCTATGGACTGAACAAGAAACCACCAAAAATTTTAACCAGTCATCGTTCTCACAACACTGAGGACCAGTCATTCGAAATGACTTCTCCATGCATTTTATGCATTGGTAAAAGCACTATGATGAAAAGTGTGATATGTTTTCAGGTATCTCCTATACTAATAGAGCCACATGCTCACCGGTTTGCCACATGATGTAGGCCTATGGACTGAACAAGAAACCACCAAAAATTTTAACCAGTCATCGTTCTCACAACACTGAGGACCAGTCATTCGAAATGACTTCTCCATGCATTTTATGCATTGGTAAAAGCACTATGATGAAAAGTGTGATATGTTTTCAGGTATCTCCTATACTAATAGAGCCACATGCTCACCGGTTTGCCACATGATGTAGGCCTATGGACTGAACAAGAAACCACCAAAAATTTTAACCAGTCATCGTTCTCACAACACTGAGGACCAGTCATTCGAAATGACTTCTCCATGCATTTTATGCATTGGTAAAAGCACTATGATGAAAAGTGTGATATGTTTTCAGGTATCTCCTATACTAATAGAGCCACATGCTCACCGGTTTGCCACATGATGTAGGCCTATGGACTGAACAAGAAACCACCAAAAATTTTAACCAGTCATCGTTCTCACAACACTGAGGACCAGTCATTCGAAATGACTTCTCCATGCATTTTATGCATTGGTAAAAGCACTATGATGAAAAGTGTGATATGTTTTCAGGTATCTCCTATACTAATAGAGCCACATGCTCACCGGTTTGCCACATGATGTAGGCCTATGGACTGAACAAGAAACCACCAAAAATTTTAACCAGTCATCGTTCTCACAACACTGAGGACCAGTCATTCGAAATGACTTCTCCATGCATTTTATGCATTGGTAAAAGCACTATGATGAAAAGTGTGATATGTTTTCAGGTATCTCCTATACTAATAGAGCCACATGCTCACCGGTTTGCCACATGATGTAGGCCTATGGACTGAACAAGAAACCACCAAAAATTTTAACCAGTCATCGTTCTCACAACACTGAGGACCAGTCATTCGAAATGACTTCTCCATGCATTTTATGCATTGGTAAAAGCACTATGATGAAAAGTGTGATATGTTTTCAGGTATCTCCTATACTAATAGAGCCACATGCTCACCGGTTTGCCACATGATGTAGGCCTATGGACTGAACAAGAAACCACCAAAAATTTTAACCAGTCATCGTTCTCACAACACTGAGGACCAGTCATTCGAAATGACTTCTCCATGCATTTTATGCATTGGTAAAAGCACTATGATGAAAAGTGTGATATGTTTTCAGGTATCTCCTATACTAATAGAGCCACATGCTCACCGGTTTGCCACATGATGTAGGCCTATGGACTGAACAAGAAACCACCAAAAATTTTAACCAGTCATCGTTCTCACAACACTGAGGACCAGTCATTCGAAATGACTTCTCCATGCATTTTATGCATTGGTAAAAGCACTATGATGAAAAGTGTGATATGTTTTCAGGTATCTCCTATACTAATAGAGCCACATGCTCACCGGTTTGCCACATGATGTAGGCCTATGGACTGAACAAGAAACCACCAAAAATTTTAACCAGTCATCGTTCTCTGACAACACTGAGGACCAGTCATTCGAAATGACTTCTCCATGCATTTTATGCATTGGTAAAAGCACTATGATGAAAAGTGTGATATGTTTTCAGGTATCTCCTATACTAATAGAGCCACATGCTCACCGGTTTGCCACATGATGTAGGCCTATGGACTGAACAAGAAACCACCAAAAATTTTAACCAGTCATCGTTCTCACAACACTGAGGACCAGTCATTCGAAATGACTTCTCCATGCATTTTATGCATTGGTAAAAGCACTATGATGAAAAGTGTGATATGTTTTCAGGTATCTCCTATACTAATAGAGCCACATGCTCACCGGTTTGCCACATGATGTAGGCCTATGGACTGAACAAGAAACCACCAAAAATTTTAACCAGTCATCGTTCTCACAACACTGAGGACCAGTCATTCGAAATGACTTCTCCATGCATTTTATGCATTGGTAAAAGCACTATGATGAAAAGTGTGATATGTTTTCAGGTATCTCCTATACTAATAGAGCCACATGCTCACCGGTTTGCCACATGATGTAGGCCTATGGACTGAACAAGAAACCACCAAAAATTTTAACCAGTCATCGTTCTCACAACACTGAGGACCAGTCATTCGAAATGACTTCTCCATGCATTTTATGCATTGGTAAAAGCACTATGATGAAAAGTGTGATATGTTTTCAGGTATCTCCTATACTAATAGAGCCACATGCTCACCGGTTTGCCACATGATGTAGGCCTATGGACTGAACAAGAAACCACCAAAAATTTTAACCAGTCATCGTTCTCACAACACTGAGGACCAGTCATTCGAAATGACTTCTCCATGCATTTTATGCATTGGTAAAAGCACTATGATGAAAAGTGTGATATGTTTTCAGGTATCTCCTATACTAATAGAGCCACATGCTCACCGGTTTGCCACATGATGTAGGCCTATGGACTGAACAAGAAACCACCAAAAATTTTAACCAGTCATCGTTCTCACAACACTGAGGACCAGTCATTCGAAATGACTTCTCCATGCATTTTATGCATTGGTAAAAGCACTATGATGAAAAGTGTGATATGTTTTCAGGTATCTCCTATACTAATAGAGCCACATGCTCACCGGTTTGCCACATGATGTAGGCCTATGGACTGAACAAGAAACCACCAAAAATTTTAACCAGTCATCGTTCTCACAACACTGAGGACCAGTCATTCGAAATGACTTCTCCATGCATTTTATGCATTGGTAAAAGCACTATGATGAAAAGTGTGATATGTTTTCAGGTATCTCCTATACTAATAGAGCCACATGCTCACCGGTTTGCCACATGATGTAGGCCTATGGACTGAACAAGAAACCACCAAAAATTTTAACCAGTCATCGTTCTCACAACACTGAGGACCAGTCATTCGAAATGACTTCTCCATGCATTTTATGCATTGGTAAAAGCACTATGATGAAAAGTGTGATATGTTTTCAGGTATCTCCTATACTAATAGAGCCACATGCTCACCGGTTTGCCACATGATGTAGGCCTATGGACTGAACAAGAAACCACCAAAAATTTTAACCAGTCATCGTTCTCACAACACTGAGGACCAGTCATTCGAAATGACTTCTCCATGCATTTTATGCATTGGTAAAAGCACTATGATGAAAAGTGTGATATGTTTTCAGGTATCTCCTATACTAATAGAGCCACATGCTCACCGGTTTGCCACATGATGTAGGCCTATGGACTGAACAAGAAACCACCAAAAATTTTAACCAGTCATCGTTCTCACAACACTGAGGACCAGTCATTCGAAATGACTTCTCCATGCATTTTATGCATTGGTAAAAGCACTATGATGAAAAGTGTGATATGTTTTCAGGTATCTCCTATACTAATAGAGCCACATGCTCACCGGTTTGCCACATGATGTAGGCCTATGGACTGAACAAGAAACCACCAAAAATTTTAACCAGTCATCGTTCTCACAACACTGAGGACCAGTCATTCGAAATGACTTCTCCATGCATTTTATGCATTGGTAAAAGCACTATGATGAAAAGTGTGATATGTTTTCAGGTATCTCCTATACTAATAGAGCCACATGCTCACCGGTTTGCCACATGATGTAGGCCTATGGACTGAACAAGAAACCACCAAAAATTTTAACCAGTCATCGTTCTCACAACACTGAGGACCAGTCATTCGAAATGACTTCTCCATGCATTTTATGCATTGGTAAAAGCACTATGATGAAAAGTGTGATATGTTTTCAGGTATCTCCTATACTAATAGAGCCACATGCTCACCGGTTTGCCACATGATGTAGGCCTATGGACTGAACAAGAAACCACCAAAAATTTTAACCAGTCATCGTTCTCACAACACTGAGGACCAGTCATTCGAAATGACTTCTCCATGCATTTTATGCATTGGTAAAAGCACTATGATGAAAAGTGTGATATGTTTTCAGGTATCTCCTATACTAATAGAGCCACATGCTCACCGGTTTGCCACATGATGTAGGCCTATGGACTGAACAAGAAACCACCAAAAATTTTAACCAGTCATCGTTCTCACAACACTGAGGACCAGTCATTCGAAATGACTTCTCCATGCATTTTATGCATTGGTAAAAGCACTATGATGAAAAGTGTGATATGTTTTCAGGTATCTCCTATACTAATAGAGCCACATGCTCACCGGTTTGCCACATGATGTAGGCCTATGGACTGAACAAGAAACCACCAAAAATTTTAACCAGTCATCGTTCTCACAACACTGAGGACCAGTCATTCGAAATGACTTCTCCATGCATTTTATGCATTGGTAAAAGCACTATGATGAAAAGTGTGATATGTTTTCAGGTATCTCCTATACTAATAGAGCCACATGCTCACCGGTTTGCCACATGATGTAGGCCTATGGACTGAACAAGAAACCACCAAAAATTTTAACCAGTCATCGTTCTCACAACACTGAGGACCAGTCATTCGAAATGACTTCTCCATGCATTTTATGCATTGGTAAAAGCACTATGATGAAAAGTGTGATATGTTTTCAGGTATCTCCTATACTAATAGAGCCACATGCTCACCGGTTTGCCACATGATGTAGGCCTATGGACTGAACAAGAAACCACCAAAAATTTTAACCAGTCATCGTTCTCACAACACTGAGGACCAGTCATTCGAAATGACTTCTCCATGCATTTTATGCATTGGTAAAAGCACTATGATGAAAAGTGTGATATGTTTTCAGGTATCTCCTATACTAATAGAGCCACATGCTCACCGGTTTGCCACATGATGTAGGCCTATGGACTGAACAAGAAACCACCAAAAATTTTAACCAGTCATCGTTCTCACAACACTGAGGACCAGTCATTCGAAATGACTTCTCCATGCATTTTATGCATTGGTAAAAGCACTATGATGAAAAGTGTGATATGTTTTCAGGTATCTCCTATACTAATAGAGCCACATGCTCACCGGTTTGCCACATGATGTAGGCCTATGGACTGAACAAGAAACCACCAAAAATTTTAACCAGTCATCGTTCTC